>NC_058406.1:166587580-166885467 GCF_002201575.2 Neomonachus schauinslandi
AAAAAAAAAAAAAAAAAAAACAGTGTCTTAAAAGAAAAAAAAAAAGGTGTGGAAAAATATTCCAGATTAAAGGATGCTGAGGAGACAAGAGAACTAAATTCAAAACCCAACTCCACACGGGATCTTGTACATATAACCTCATTAGGTCAATTGACAAAACTGGAAAATGGGCAATAAAAAATTGTTTTGTTAATGTAATTTTATAAAGTTCATAACTGTGTTGTGGTTATGGAAGAGAACACCCCTCTTCTTAGGAAACAGGAACTGAAATATATAGGGGTAAATGGTGACGATGTATGCAACTCACCCTCAAATGATTTAACAACAACAAAAAAGATTTGGGGAGGGTGGAAAAAAGGCAAATAGTAAAGCCAATGGAATGTTTAAAATGGTGACTCAAAATAAAGAATATATGGATGTTCTTTGTGTTACTTTTATTTTTGAAAATTTTTAAAGTTGAAAATTATTTCCAAATAAAAAGTGATGAAAAAGCAATGAGTCAAACCACTGGTACCGCCACACACGTTCCTGGGACGCCCCCAAACAGCACCAACAGCCACTGGATTGCTTTCTTTACCACCTCATGCTAACAACTTTTTAAAAGCCACTTTCATTTTATTTATTTATTTTTTAAGATTTTATTTATTTATTTGACAAAGAGAGAGAGAGCACAAGCAGGGGGCGGCAGCAGGCAGAGGGAGAGGGAGAAACAGGCTCATCATTGAGCAGGGAGCCCGACGTGGGGCTCGATCCCAGGACCCTGGGATCACGACCTGAGCCGAAGGCAGATGCTTAACTGACTGAGCCACCCAGGTGCCCCAAGCCACTTTCATTTTAAAATATCATTGATGTTGCAATAAGAATTGTTAACTTAATAAGCCTCGGCCCCCGGGTTCACATCATTTTAATATTCTTTATGGTGAAATGGAAAGTACCCCCACTACAGACAAAATTATGATCATTGTCTCAAGGAAAAGCATTTGTGCAATTGCTTGAGTGAGAGCTGGGTTAACTGTTTTTTTTCCCCCTCATGGAATTCCATTTTGGCTCAAAAGGATGACTTACAGACAAACTATGGTTATTCAGACCCGAGTACTGATTAGGCAGACACTTTCTCAAAAAATGAATGACGTGAGCCTGTCACTTCAAGGAAAACAGCTGACAGTATTTTTGCTACTAATAACATTTAAGATTTCATGAAAAAACTAGAAAATATTAGAAAAGTTAGTATCCGCCACCATGAGTTTGACAGTGTCCCGATGCTTATTTTTCTCATGAGATTGGTGGTGATAGCAATCACTGTAATTTTGTGCATTGTAAATAAAATGTGTCGATATTTGGAAGATCTGCATAAACTCAGTGAACCAATATTTTCCAAATGACCAATGCATGATTATATGAAATCGTGAGTGGGTAAAAAACCCATTCAAAGTGCAAGAGATACTAATGGATTTTAAAGTATCTGGGCAAGAAAAGTTTACTAACAAGGTTTCAGATTTTTAAGAAGCTACTCTTTGTTGAGTTTTGGTAGAATATCAAAGAAGAATCTCCACAATTACGTGAAAGGCTATTGGCTCACTGAGTTCACAGCTGTGTGAAGACAGCTTTTTTTCCAAATACTTTAAGCAGAATAAAATATCACAACAGACTGAGTGCAACAGCTACCTTCTATTAAGCCAGACATAAAGAAATTTGCAAAAATATAAGACAAAACTCCTCTTCTTACTGTTTCTGGCTCTAGAAAATACAGATATTTTATTTTTAAAATATACCATTTACATTAAAAATGAAATGTGTTTGGGGTGCCTGGGTGGCTCAGTCATTGAGCATCTGCTTTCGGCTCAGGTCATGATCCCGGAGTCCTGGGATCGAGCCCCGCATAGGGCTCCCTGCTCGGCAGGAAGCCTGTTTCTCCCTCTGCCTGCCACTCCCCCTGCTTGTGCTCTCTGACAAATAAATAAATGAAATCTTAAAAAAAAAAAATGAAATGGGTTTATTGTTTCTTTTAAATGAATTAGTAAATAAATATTTTAAAATTCATCAGTTTTAATTTCTAATAGGATATCTACATAAGCCAAAAGCTCTTTGGGGTCCCCAGTCACTTTAAAGAGCATAAAACGTCCTGAGATCATTTTGTAATCTCAGTGGGAAGGATGGTAAGCCTGGGGGCCTTCTATCAGGGCAACTGGAACTGTCCTTGGAGGCTAGCTCTGCAGGTATTTTTGTTAACCACACCACCTAGTCGGCAGCAGGCACATAATCTCAGCTTGGCCAACTGTACTTCCTCTTCTGGGATTTTAATTCTAGAATGAAATGAAACTATGGCAGAACATACGGTTTCTATTCATTCATTCTAGTTTTTGAGACAATCTGGAGTTACCGGCTTCCTCTCTGTTCTAAGCCTGATTTCGTCAGCCTTCCTTTTCATCCCATGAGGTACCTTAGGGTAGGATAATGCATTTCTTATCTTTATTTTTTCCTCTCTATTTTAGCCAGCAGAAAATTCTGTTGCTTGCTACCAAGGATATATTCATGATATATTCATTTCTCGCTTTACCCTGGGAATGCCTCCTCTTTGTGTTTGCTCCAGACTGCAGTTCTGTTCTTTACACTGAGACCTGTGCGGTCCTGATTCTGAAAAGTTTTGTTCTCTGCCTCAGCATGACGACCAAGAGAGTTAAAGTCTGCTCCTTCAAGTCAGTCTTCCTGACCTTCCTGACCGGGATCCAGGATTAAAAAAACAACAACCCCAAATTGTTGAGAAACAGGACTGCTGAGACGTCTCCCTTCAGCCTGATTACATTTCTCTTTGCCTAGAAGAGCCCAGGGCATTTCCCGCTTAGCCAATTAAAGCCCATTGTTTTGTTTTGTTTTGTTTTAAATGTAATTAGGTGAAAACATTATGAGAACACAAAGGCACTCTAAAAATAACAATATGGTTTTGGGTTATCATTATGTGGTAGACAAAGAACCAGAGGGACATCATGGGGATAGAGTAAAGAATACTAGATTTGGAATCAGAAAACCAGAATTATAGTTCTAACTTTTTCATTCACCCAAGGTACATCTTGGAGCGAGGCCTGGATGATCTCATCAGTCCCTTCCAGCTCTAGTTATATAATTTCAAGTTCAGGAAAGTGTCACTAGCTATCACTTTCTCCTCCATGCCTCCCTAAACAAAAACCAGCCACGCTTTTCCTTAGCAATAGTGCTTGGTGGTTATAGCACCAGCTAGACCAGGGGCCAAATCTGCGCTCAGTACCCTCACTTCCCGAAGTGCTCATTTTTCCCATCTAAAACCTGGGAGTGATGATATCAAGGCATTGTTTGTGAATTAACGAGGTGGCAAACATAACCAATTGAGCACCAAACATGTAATAGAACAAACGTTTAATGAAGGCGATCTATAATTGTTAGAGCTACAGGTGCACATGATCTCCGTGGATTATAGGCATCCTGCCACTGAATACATTTTTGCAGACAGCTTGCTATTTCTTCATCTGTAATTCTAACTGCGTTTTACCTACAACTCAGAAGGACTTTGGCTAAATTTATCACTTTGCATAGAATCAGCAAAAACAGTAATAGGATGTACTGTCAGTGAGTAATGGCATATAGTTGTAAAGGATCAGAGTTCCCTGCAAAGAAGAGGAGGGAGTCAGACCCCATCTAGGAGAGCTCCTTTGCTATTCTGGTTGCTCCCCAGCAGTCTATCACTCCACCGAGAGGTGGCTCAGGAAACAAACCAAGAGAGCATCATGGGCAAACTGCTCACACTCAAAAGAAGCTGCCTCTCAGGATTTGTTTCTGCCGCCCAGCTGTATCCCATCTGCTGTGGCCTGAATTGTGTTTCCCCCCAAAGTCCACATGTTGAAGCCCTTAAACCCTAGTATCTCAGAATGTAAATGTATTTGGAGATAAGGTCTTTAAAGAGGTAATGAAATCAAAGTGAGTTTTGTTTTTTTTTTAAGATTTTATTTTTAAGTGCTCTCTACTCCCAACATGGGGCTTGAACTCACAAACCCTGAGATCAAGAGTCCGTGCTCCACTGACTGAGCCACCCAGGTGCTCCAGTATGAGTTCTGTAGAGTAGGCCCTAATCCAATATAACTGGTGTCCTCCTAAGAATGGGAAATGTGAACACAGACATGTGCCCACGCAGAGGAAAGGGCACGTGATGACAGTAAGGGAAGATGGCCACCGACATGGCAAGGAGATTGGCCTCAGAAGGAATCGGTCCTGCCAATTGGTATCTTGGTCTCAGCCTTCTTGCCTCCAGAACTGTGAGAAAATTAAGTTCTGTTGTTTGAGCCACCCAAGCTGCGGTATTTTGTTATGGCAGCTCTAACAAACTGATACCGTCCCCAAGGCCTAGCCCTGTGTCTGGCACACAGTAGGTGTTCAGTAATTATTTGTTGAATGAATCCAAGAAAAAAATGGTGCAGTGGGCAGATGACACCCAGGTTTTGACGAAAGTAAGTCTCAGACCACATCCGGCCACGTGTGTATTGTGACTAGACAGAAGGTCGTCACACAAGCAAGTCCGGAAGCTCAGTGGACTCCCAGCTCTCTGTCCTCTGTGAGGCTCAGAAGATGTTCTGCGTGAAAGGTCATTGAGGCAGAGGCAACAATAGGCCAGCACATCCGTAGAAAAAGTCAGGACCAGGACCATTTCGGAATCAAGAACAGAAAAAGAAGATGCTGCTTCACATCTCTGAAGGAAAAGATGCCAATTATGCAGCCAGGCCACGGAGTCCTGCCCAGCGAGAAACCTCTCAACCTAGTGAGAAGAATCCATGGCTTTGAAAGGAAATGCAACAGGAGAAAAGTCAACTTTGATGGTCCCAGGCACCACAACTCAACAGGTGGATTGTTGTCATCTTTCCAGAAACGCTCCATTCCTTGTCTTTTTTCCTTTTCTGGGTTTGGATACCGAGGCTAACCTAGTGAAGCAACCTGCCTAAATCCCAAACTGGTTAGCGGCTGTTATCAATTAAGCTGCTTTCAGCAGCAAGTAATAGGAGTAAGGATTCAAACAGCTGTAAACAGGAAATTTACTGGCTCACAAACCTGCAAGTCCAGAAATGGTACATAATTTAGGGTTATTCTATCCAGAAGCTCCAAAGTGTGTGCAAGGATTCATGTTCCTTGTGCCAGACATTCACAGTTCAGGGTCATCCTGAAGGCAGTTCCTTTCACACCCATGGGATGGTGGCTCCTACTTCATAGTTAGTAGTAAGAGCCACTTTAAGAAGATGTCCCTGAAGGGTGAGCAAGAATTTTCTTAGAATGCCCCAGCAGAGCTCTCCTCATTTCTCAGAGGCCCAGTCTGGGTTCATATGCCCATTCATGAACCAATCATTGGTAAAGGGAGAGAGAAGTATCTAAAGCCAATCAGTCATATTCCTGAACCACAAAAATGCTACTCTCTTCAGGAGGAAGGCAGAAAATACGAAATAGGCAATCAACCATACCCACTACGGTGGTCCAACTAGAACATGAACTGGGTCTTGCTCATACCAATGCCCAGGCTCTTTCCTGTCTACCTCACTATTTCCTATCTGAAGAAACTTTAAAACTTACAAGCCAAGTAAATGAGAAAATGGTTAGCCACATTAACAACTTTTTCCTTACACAAGTGTAGCTTAGTTTCTTTAAGTAATGAGATTCTTGCTAGTAATTAAGTGGCTACAATATAGGAATTCCGACTTTCCTAGAACTTCCAAGAATAAGTTACTAACAACAAGCAGGGTCTTTCCGTATAAAAACCATCCGCTTGGGGCACCTGGGTGGCTCAGTCAGGTAAGCATCTGACTTCAGCTCAGGTCATGATCTCAGGGTCCTGGGATTGGCCAGTTGGGCTCAACAGGGAGTCTGCTTGTCCCTCTCCCTCTTTCCCTCCCCCCACTCATGCACATGCACACACGCTCTGTCTCTCTCAAATAAAATCTTAAAAAAAAAAATCCCCTCCCTTGTCCCCCCCCCTTTCTGTACATTAAATACAACTGGGGCTACTCCAGGAATACTAGAAGCCACTATTTCATACAAACTGTATTTCACTGCTCATTAAAGTAGATACACTACTCTTAACAAAAGCTAAGTTATCGACAAGCATCTCGAGAGGAATCCATCATGATTGCCAACCTTGTGCTTTCAGCGGCAGAGCCTCCCTGGGGGCGACGCGGGGGCACTCTAGAGAAGCTCTAGCTCCTTCCTGCAGATACCTTGGCCCTGGAGGCCGCTTTCTTCGAGCCCAGGCCTCCAGGCAATTGGTCCTGATCCTTTGGCTCAGAGAATCATTATCCTCTTTAGGCTTTGCAGCAGGAAAGCAATTGAGCCAAATGAAGAAATTAGAACCATACTTAGGCTTCACTGAAGCTTGAGCCCCAGCGCAGAAGAGCGCACCGAGAGAATTCATACACACTCCACCGCACTTGAGCAGGTAATACATCAGGTCGGACTCAAATGTGTGGGATTCCATAGGAATCGTGGCCCAGGAAGGAGAAGGGGTAGAGCCTAGAAAAAGATAAAGGTGCCACAAGCAATTCCAGATCCAATCAAGAACCCAAATCCTAACTATCTATTGGTACACCAAATGACTAAGATACCCTCTTTGCCCTCACTTATCTCCCCATCTGGGACAGACAGGCACCTAAGCAGAAAGCTCCAGCATAACGTGGTATGTGCTGTGAAAGGAATATGCACAGGATGCTAAGGTAAAACAGGTGAAGGGACCTAATACACTTTGGAAAGGGGGCTGGGGAGAATGGGTCAGAAATTCTGGAGGAAGTACTGGCTGAGTTTACTCTTAAAGAATACATGAAAAATCAGGTTTGAGAAAGATAGAATAGGATCCCAGGCAGAAGGGACAACATGAGCAAAGGCCACAAGGCTAAAAACAAACAAACAAACAAATAGGAAAAGAAAAGGACACAAGAGGCTTCAGTGGTGAGATTATGGGAGACCTAGAAAACCATGTAAAGGAGTCTGAGAATCTGAAAATCCTAGGCAATAGAGAATTCTCTAGTGCTTGTAGGCAGCAGAGAGATGTGATCAAACATGTTATTTAGATGAACCACTCCACATACTTTTTTTGGGTATATATGCTTTTTTTTCCTTTTACAAAATTGGCCCATACTTTTCATCAGATTCTAAAAGGTATCAATAACACAAAAGGATTATGGACCCTGGTATAGGAAGGAATAGTAAATGTAACCATGTATCAGAAATGTCTGGTGATGGGGTGCCTGGGTGGCTTAGTTGGTTGAGAGCCCAACTCTTGATTTCAGCTCAGGCCATGATCTTATAGTCCCGGGATTGAGCCCTGTGTCAGGCTCTGTGCTCAGTGGGGAGTCTGCTTGAGGATTTCTCTCTCTCCCTTTCCCTCTGCCCCTCCCCTCCTCCTGAATAAATAAATATATTTTTTAAAAAAGAAAGAAATGTCTGGTCATATTTTAAAATATTTAGATGATAAAACTCACCTCAGGCTTATTGAATCAGACTCTGGACATGGGCTTAGGAATCTATGTATATTTATAAATCTCCTTTGGTAGAGCTGATAGCCAGATAAATTCAGGACCAAGAGGGCTAGGCCCTAACTCTTGCCTCCCCAGGACTCACCCACATGCTTCCATTTCCTGTGTCTTTTTATTTATTCACATCATGAATGACCTCACGCCTCAAGTAAGGTCCTAACTTCACATAAGAATGTGGTTTTACTCTCAAAGGTTACAATAGAATAATCATAACTGAATAAGGTAATCCCAGTTTTCATGTAATAGCCTCCACAACCCACCTGGAGTAATGTAGTGGGGTGAATCTCCTAGATGATCTGGATGACCTGGATGACCTAAGGGTAGTTGGCTTCTGGGTGGCCATCTTGGGAGTAGTTTTTAGCATCCACGTAGAATGCCTAAGGTATTCACCTAAATAACATGAGGACAGTTGTTTTTGTAATTAAAGATTCAGCGATATACTGCAGAGTTGTTGCCTTTAAGCAGCCTAACGCTTTATTTTTACAGACACTATGAGTTGATGGGTGAGGAAAAAAGGGGCCTCAAAATAAAGTATTTAGACAATGTTATGCAAAGAATAGCTGTAGGAATTTGTTCCTGCCAATATCTAGAAGCTATAAATAAGGAGTTAGGGAGTGAAAGGAAGAAACTAGCATGAAATGCTTCTGAGATATGCTTGGCTTAAGAGATTTTTTTCTTCAAAAAAGTTGGAAACAGGTTGTAGATATGATACTCTAAAAAATCTGAATGTTCTCTTCCTCATCTAAGGAAGGGGGTGGAATATCATACCCATTTACTGGAAAAACTGGGTCAGCTAATATCCATTCATAAATCGTCTAAACCAGAGCTAGTCCAAGCATTTGGGATCATTAAGAAAAACAAATTAATTTGCAAAGATAATTTTCCACATCTGTCAAAAATGCCAGATGTCTACCAACCCATAGCCCTGGCCTCTCCTCCCATCTTCGGGAGCAGTTTTACATATCATGGCCGTGCAGGCATTTGCTTCTACTAAGCGGCTCTGTGTTGTGAATCATATTCTTGGTATTATCTTCTCACTGGTTGATCCTTTGACTCAGAGTGACTCACATTTAGAGTTGGGTTCATTTTCCCAGCAAGAATCCTCAGGCCAATGAATCCAATTCCATTTTAGGACCACAGGTAACTGATAATTTTCATTAACCTTGGGTGCTCCCACCAGTTTGGATAATAAACAGTAACAGAAGGTTTGGTGGGATTTGACATGTTATATTGAGTGGAAATGTCATATAAACTGGAGGATGAAATGTTCTTACAAAACTGCAATGCGGTATTTGCAAAGAGCACTTAGGAAACATGACTGTCTTCTTTAGTAAAAGGTAGTCTTTTTGTGCTGTAACTCTCTGTGGCTTTGAGGAGTTAGGGACGCTTTCTTATCCTGGTGTCACTGGAATCATGGGAGCTCATGGATAGCCTTCAGGGAGTTCATGGAGCTCTTCTATAGTATGTCAAATATTTCAAATATTGTGTGTGTGTGTGTGTGTGTGTGTAGCTTATGCGTATCTCTGGACCAGAGATCATAGATCAATTGAATTTCAAAGGAGTCTGAGACCCAAAAAAGTTGAGAAACAATTGCTCTACCATCTCATGGTAGCATAAAACCTAGATTCCTAAGTTCCAAATGTCTCACTATGGTGCACCCACTCTACTTTTAGGAAATGTCTTACTTTGTCTTCTCATTGGCTAATATTTGAGGCCCCCATTTGACCAGGGTTGGAGTCTTCACACCCTATTTTAATTTTTTTTCAAAATTGTGTTTATTTTATTGCTAGTGAATTTATATATTTTTAACATTTTTTTAAATTGAGGTATATAAATAACATATAATAAAATACACAGATACTAGGTGTACAGTTCCTTAGGTTTTGCAAATTATACACACTGATATAATCATCTCCTATTTCAAGATACAGAAAGATATTCATCACCCTAGGCTCTTCCCTCATACTGTTTTCTAGTTATTCTCACCTCTACCCCAACCCAGAGGCAACCACTGTTCTTGTTTATATCACCGTGTATTAGTTTTGCCTATTTCAAACTTCATAAAAATATTTTCCTAATGGTGTCTTATAAACAGAAACTATTTATTTTAATGGAGATCAATTTTTTTTTCCTTTTTGGTTGATCATTTTTTAAAAATACTTAGAAATTTTTGCTTACTCTAAGGCCAAGTTCAAGAAGATCATTTCCAGTCTTTTCTTAAAAGCCACTGATTTTGACATGTTGAACTTATTTTTTCCCCAGCTTTACTGAGATATAATTGACATATAACATTGTGTAAGTTTAAGGTGTATGATGTAATGTAATGTAATTGTAAGTACAATGTAGTGATTTGATATATGTGTATATTGCAAAATTATTACCACAATAAATTTAGTTAATACATCCATCACCCCACATAATCACATTTGTGTGTGTGTGTGGTGAGAACTTTTAAGATTTCTCTTAGCAACTTTCAAATATACAGTACAGTATTGTCAACTATAGTCATCATGTTGGACATTACATCCCCAGAATTTATTCATTTGACAACTGGAAGTTTTTGGTTTTTTTTTTTTTTTAAGATTTTTTTATTTATTTGACAGAGAGCGAAAGCAGGAACACAATTAGGGAGAGTGGTAGAGGGAGAAGCAGGCTTCCCGCCGAGCAGGGAGCCCGATGTGGGCCTCGATCCCAGGACCCTGAGATCATGAACTGAGCCGAAGGCAGATGCTTAACAACTGAGCCACCCAGGTGCCCGATAACTGGAAGTTTTTACCTTTGATCACCTCCACCCATTTCCCTACCCCCCAACCCCCAATCCCTGTTACCACCATTCTATTCTCTATTCCTATGAGTTTGGTTTTTTTAGATTCCACATATAAGTGAGAACATATGGTGTTTGTCTTTCTGTGTTTGACTTATTTCACTTAGTGTAACATCCTCAAAGTCTGTCCATGTTGTTGCAAATGACAGGATGTCTTTATTTTTAAGGCTGAATGATATCATATATAATTATTACGTATATGTAATATATATTATACACAAAATATAGATAATATTACATATTATATGTATATATATTACATTTTCTTTATCCATTTATGCATTGATGGACACTTACATTGTTTCCCTATGTTGGCTCTTGTAAATAATGTTACAGTGAACATGGGGGTGTAGATATCTCTTCCAGAAAGTGATCTCATTTCCTTCAGGTATGTACTCATGAGTGGGATTGCCAGATCATATGGTAGTTCTATTTTTAATATTTTTAGGAACCTTCATATTGTTTTCCATAGCCGCTGTGGCAATTTACAGTTGTTCTAATAGTGCACAAGGGTTGCCTTTTCTTCATGTTCTTGCCAAATGGATGGTTCTATGTACTTCAGGGCATTTATCTCTGTTCTCCTGCCCCTGGTCCTCCATAAGCCACTAAATTGCATTTGATAAGGGCCCTATGTACCTTGAAGGCACCCTCTCAGCTTTCAGCCCTGTTTCCAAAATTTGAGGAGTTTCTGCTCTGCATTTGGTGAGGATCCCATGAACCTCAGGGGGATTTGTCTTAAATTTCCTGTCCTGCCCCCAGCCTTTGGTTGGTCATGGTAATGCACTCAGTGGGAGCCTAGTGAATCTTGAAGGGGTCTCTCCTGTGTGCTTTTGGGGGATCTTAGGTTTCCTGCTCTTCCCCCTACCTTCAATGGGCCACTGCCTTGCACTGTGATGGTCCTGTACATGTTGGGATGGGAAGGATTTTCTGTTTTCCTTTCCTTCCCTTCCCTCAGATATTGGTGGACACAGCCCTCCAACCAGTGAAGACCCAGTGTGTCTCAAGGGGATTTCTCTGAGTTCTCTTGTCCTGCACTCAGTTTCCTGCTGCATCCACTTCATGAGGCTGTCATGGGGAAGAATTGGTAGGTAGGTGTGGATCAATATGTGACTGGGTCACCTAGGACTTTGAGTCCCTCATGGCAGCCTACACATGGCTGCTAAAAGTTCATTAGCAATTCACCTGGTTTCTCCTTCCCCCACTCTCTGATGGCATAACATTCTGGTGTTGCTAGGATGAAAGCAACCATAGGATACTCTTCTCTCAGGAATGGATAGTCTCTTCCTAAGATTCAGCTCATTTAAATTTCTTTGCATCTGCAGCTCTCTGCCAGGCTTTAAATTTCCATGATATTGTAACTTACTCAACTTATACTCACTGTAAGGATGAGTGTGATAATCTCCTGCAACATTCAACATCCTAACCAGAAAATGAAGTCAATTTTTCCATTTTGAAAGTCTTCAGGGCCAGACCTTTCCTAAAGATTTTAAGAACATGCTTTCTGCTACCCTCTCCATACTTTGATGAATGCAGTAGAATCAGATTGACCCACAATTCCAGTATTTTGCACTGAAAATTTTGCATCAGGAGAAAAGAGAATGGGATTCAATGAAGTTATTGCTATTATTATTATTATTACCTACTTCCTTTAGTTTTTACTGAGAGCACTTGTCATTAGCCACACAGTCATCCTGAGCCATGTCAAACCAAACCAGCCCACATCTTTGTGTGATGATGATGCCTCCACACCTATCTAGGCTCTCACTTTTCCTTCTGTACATACTTCTGATGGAGAGTGTTTGAGTTCACATCCCTTTGCAAGTAGTATCCTTTCCACTCTTTTCTGTTGGTTAAATTGCTACTTATTTCTTAAGGTCTCACTTAAACACACATCTTCCATCAAGTCTGCCCCAAGACATGTGAAATGCCTACTCTCTGACTTCTGGCCTTGCCATACTGTTAGTGTAAAGCTTACTCCGTTGTATTATGCACATAATGCTAGAGGAAAGACGGTACCTCCTTTTTAAAGTACCAACAGATGATCTAGAATTGGGTCTAAATGACTTGACAGGCACATCCTCCCCTGGAGTCAGGAGGAGGGGGGCAGCACCATAGAAATCATGACTCTTAAGAGGGAAAGAAGAAAAATAGGTTGCTACTGATAAATGAGAGGCACTAGCTGCCATGGAGGATGATGTTTAAAATGCCTTTATTGGGGCACCTGGGTGGCTCAGTCAGGTAAGCAGCTGCTTTCGGCTCAGGTCATGATCTCAGGGTCCTGGGACCGAGCCCCACATCTGGCTCCCTGCTCAGCGGGTAGCCTGCTTCTCCCTCTCCCTCTGCCTGCCACTCTGCCTACTTGTGTTCTCTGTCAAATAAATAAATAAAATCTTTAAAAAAATAAATAAAATGCCTTTATTAAAACTTAATTGATATGGATATTACCAGAAGGAAGAAGAAAATATTTGAGAAGGAAGATTCATTTTTACTCTCTATTGCAAACCGAAGACAAGACATAAGGGACATGTTACCTAGAAAAATTTTTCCAACATCCGAAAAGAGGCCTAATACCAGTAAATTAGTTTCTCCAGGGGAATGATATCCAGCTTTTTTGTTTTTTAACCACTGAAGACGACCCTTTGTTAATTTTGCCTTTAGGGACCCCAATTTTTAAAAACATTATGGCTGCCAAACTACAATTATGAGATTTTCTAGATAGCTTTTTATCACATTAATTTACTTTTTCTTTCAGTAGGCATTACGATACATTGAAATATCTTATGCATATGTAGCAAAAGTCTTTAAAATGTTTATAAGGGGTGCCTGGGTGGCTCAGTCAGTTAAGTGTCTGCCTTTGGCTCAGGTCATGATCTCAGGGGCCTGGGATGGAGCCCTGCATTGGTCTCTCTGCTCAGCGGGGAGTCTGCTTCTCCTTCTCCCTCCACTCTGTGCTCTCTCTCTCTCTCTCTAATAAATAAATAAAATCTTAAAAAAATAAAATAAAATGTTTATAATATTTGACCTGCTAATTTTATGTCTATCACTTATCCTAAGAGACTGGTCATGGATGTGAACAAAGATTTTTTTTTAATGAATATTTATCATAGCATGGCTCACATTGATCAAATGTTGATTACAATATTTATCACATAAGAAATTTAAAAATACCTAAATTTCCAACAGTTAGGAATTGGGCAAAGAAAATACAGAATAGCTATACAATGGAGTACTATGCATTCATTACGGTTTGATGGTTAAAGATGATGTAATGACACGGAAATATGTTCACTATATATTAAGTTTTTAAAAAACATGTTATAAAATAACGTATATATGGGTCTTTGGGGAGCAGAGCAAATAGCCTCCAAGTCTCCCTATTCATAGCTTAACCTTTTTTTCTCTACTCTAAAATGGGATAACTGATCCTTTCTGATTAAAGACATATTTTGGATTTGATTTACAAGTAGATCTAGCCAAGGAAACCAGGTTATTTGCAGTTTAGGTTGGACAAGAAATTCAAGCTTGGCAAATCATTTACATATTGGCAAGAGCATGTTCTCTTTCTTCATGTAATTGAAGTCACAAGAAAAGAAACACTAATAATTAGCACCTAAACTTCATTTTAGTCCTGAGCCACCTTAACTATATTCCATTAAATGAGAATAAAAAAACCCCAGCCATTCCCCAAAGAAGTTCAGCCAGAAAATAAAAACTTGACTTTATGTAATTTCTGCTGATGGATTGCCTGTTCCTGGATGCTAGGATGATTTCATGTTGACAGACATTAAAATATAATTGAAGTTGGAAACAAGAGATGCCTGACACTAGAAAGATCACAGTTTAATCTGGGTCAGTATTAATATCCTGAACATTAAACTCAGAATGTTTCCTTTTTAACAGGTTAAGGAAAAGATTCTTAAAATAAACCATTTTGGCAAAATATTAACTACTAGTAATAGGTAAGACTTACATACTTCTTATTATATCTTGGCTGCTATTTGAAGAACTTGGTATTTATGCATTTATTTCATCCTCATGAGAACCCTATGAGGTACAGACTAGCACAATTCTGAGGAAATGAGGCACAGAGAGGGCAGGAAATCTCCATAAGGTCACAGAACAATCAAGAGCAGAATCAGGGTTCAAACCGAGGTGGTCCTGTTCTGAAGACTGTGACTTTAACCAGCACACATGAGCAGTTCATGAGTGAGGTCAAAAGCAAACACAAACGTTGGACCCACTGTAGTAGACAAGCACTTCCACTATCCCCTCCAAAGTGTAGTTGAGCCTCAAATGGAAGGCAACATAGTCAAATTCGTTCCCCCTATATTTTGAGTCCCTGCAAATCGGAAAGACCGCATCACGTTAAGTGTGGCCAATATGGAACAACTCAAGTGTCCACCAGTAACTTCTAGTTTTCTCTTGTCGTGTGCAGACTTGGCGGAAATGCTCAGATTCTAATGCAACACCATCGTTTATTTATTAAGTAGGTTGGCTCGAGGTATTTTTGCATGCTCTGGCATTCGTTGAAACATCTGTGAGGTAGGGTTGGGCTGAATTTTAAAGCTACTTCTCCAACGAGCCTTCTAGTGCGCACTGGGGATTCTATCATCAGTCACATTGCCGGGCCAGATTCTACAAGTAGCGCTGTCAGGACCACGTTCCAGTATGGAACCTGGGACTTGGCGAATTCCTTGCTGAGACTCCTCTGATGACTTGCCTTGTCCAACCCCACCCTGACTTCTCTCTCCCTTGCTTGGGGACGGGAAGTAGGATTTTTTTTTTTTTCATTTTAATTCCCTCCAAAGCACCTAGCACAGGGCTGAGTAGTCAGTAGCTGTTCAGAAAACACTTGTAAATATTCTGAAGTCACCATTTTACAGATTGACAAACTGAAATACAAAACAAAAAACTCGACTGACATCAGAAAACAAATCAACACCCCCCAGCACAATTTGGCATTTGCTCCCTGCAAACATGTCCATTGGTGGCGGACGTTTTTTCTCTAAAAACGCCCCTAAGAAAGAGGGTGGATGAAGCCGAACAGAGAGGAGGAGAAGATGCCGCTGGCAAGGAAGGTGGGAAGGGGCGATCGAAAGCAGGTTCATTACTGGGTGCACCTGACTACTGTGGTCCCGACGCTTGGAGCTGCACGCCCACCTGGAACCATTTACAAACTCTTTTGAGAAATGCCAGTCTAATAAGTGCTTCGCCAGCCAGTGATTCATGAGCTCTCCACAGTAGTTGAAACCAAAGGGGGGAATGGACACAGCTGTCAGGCTCCAGATGCTCTGGGCCCGGCCCTGCCGCATTGTCCCAGCGTCTGTGTGGAGGAAGGCTGGGAGCTGGGCATGTCCCCACCGCTCACCCTGGCCTGCTCCCAACAGCACCAGCTGCATCTGGCCTGGAAGACGGCTGTCGCCGGCAGCACTGCGTTCCCCGCCAGGCTGGCCGCTGGGCTGCATCCAGGCGGGGAGGGTTGGGTCTGCCCCCAGCACACGTGGTCCCACCTCATGGGCCTGTCTCCCCCAGGATCTCCGCGCAGGCTCTGCGGCCCCCAGGGCGCAGAATCCTCCTGAGAATGGACCCCTTTTTGTCATCCACAGAAAAGATGGAATGAGAACCACGCCGATGAAAAGTCATGTCATTTATTAATAATTTCTCTTTTTTTCTTCTTCTATAAATTGGAAGGAAAAAGTCTTTGGTGACACTCGCTATAAAACAATCTATCTCGGAGGGCAAAACCCAGACATCAAGTTACACAGGTCAGTGAAGTCAATCAAGATCTATGGCTTTGTATTTTCTTGCACACGCTCTCTCCAACACACTTCAGGGCTTTGTTGCACTAAGTGATTAATAGTCTATCACAAATGGGGTAAACACTCCAGAGAAGACCTGGGGGATACTACAAAGACTTTGGCAGCATATTAGAAAACTGTCCCAGGTGTACATCAGATACAAAATAAGGTATACTTTCTTCTTTTTCTTTTTTTGCTTTACAGTTTGCCACCCAAAATAGTTCCAGTTTTCCGTGCCTTTCTTCTACCCCTCAACATCTCCTACACATAATTTTTCTCTCAAAGTAAACATACAAGGCTCATTACGTGGTAACCAGGTCATTTGCATGGCCCTAAATTGGTAATAATTACAACCGAAAGGAAAGGGACCTAGTCCTGTAGAACAGAGAACTATGGTGGAAATCAAATGGCCCTTGAAGCCTAAAAGGCAAATTATTACGGAAGTAGAGTGACTGAAAGATTAGCTTGACTTGATTTTAAACAAGGGTGAGACCATGCTAATCGGAGGGCTTTCTAGATGGTTGCTACTTGCCTCTCGTTCCAGATGAATTATAATACAGACTTCCTCACCTACTTAACTGGGCGATGGAGATCCAACTTTGGAGAGTCCATCTAGGCTCTCGATATGAAACAAGGTGGATTTTAATGACAACTACAGACAGTCCTTACTAAGTAAAAACCATGATAATACAATTCTTTGATTTCTTGAAAAGGCAAAAAGAGGAGATGGTTTTCAGGCGTCATCTTCATTGTTGAGATTCTGTTGTAAATAGCAGCTTTTCTATCCATCCACAGCATCCGGACAGGGTTACTGACTTGATGGGGGATGCTGTGTTCTTAAGGATGCTGGATCTCATTTTTCAAAAGTAGACCTGGAGTCGAAAGAATAATCTAATGTCTGCATGCTGAGGTTCTAAGACCGAGGGAGACAAGTTTAGCACCGTCTGATATTAATGCTTATTCACTGAAAAGTCAAAACAACTTCGCCCCCCTCAAGCATGCCCAAGAAAAGGAGGCCAGCAGTAAAAGAACTTTTTTGGTTAAATCTGGCCAAGAATGACAAAGCCATCTGAAAATGGAAACGAGGCAAATGAATTCAGCAACTCAAGGCCTGCTGGACCGGCCGCTTGTCGATTATATTAATCATTAGAAGGCAGGGACATTTTTATTTAAGAGTTCATGGCAATAACCGGTCCTTTTAAAAACTGGAGCTCTCAGAGACCAGAGAGAATGCAAGACATCTTCAGGTCTGGAAGTCTGCCTTGGCCTTTGCATCCTTAATTCAGCCTGTCCAGCAAGTCTTAAATTCTCACCCAGCAGAGCTGTCTTCTCCCCACTCTTGCCCTTCAAACAGGTTTGACTAAAATTTCCTTAGTTCTTAAATCAAGAGCTCACTTCGAAAGAAAAAAAAAAAAGGGCAGTATATGGGTCTACTCATATTCATTCATCTCACCCCCAATTAAAGTTGAGTAACCTTTATGAAAGGCCACCAGCATAACAGTCCTTCAAGTGACCAGGTATCCAGAACCACTAAAATAAAGGCTAACATCGCCCACTGGAAACGAAAACACAAAAATCACTCCAAAAGGAACATGGAAGGAAGCAACTGAGAGCGGTCCTTCTCTGAGCACCATGTGTAACAAGAAAGTAACCTGTAATGAACATCCGATTCCAGGTAGGAGAGATTTCACTTTCTTCTGAAGCATCCTTTGGAAAACGGGCTGCTCTGTCCAGGTGGGCCCGCCCAGCGGCGTGATCTTCTCAGGCAGGACCACAAGGATGATTTCCTGGGTTTTCCTCTACAGCCTCCATTTTGGTTTTTGACAAAGGTGGTCTACTCCACGGGATGTGCAAACTTGACTTAATATTTATAAACCTTTTTATATACATACATAAGCCAGCTTAAAAAAATGATTCTTAAGATCTTATGTCCTAACGTGGTGCTGGAAGAAGATGGTTGTGTAGAAATCATAAGCGGCCGAGTCCTCTATGGAGTGTCTGCATGTAATTTGTTACAGGGTTGGTGCTGCACTCTCCGGCCTTGGCTTCTTCCCAATTCATGTTGGCCCACTTAGGGACACCTGGTTATCATTAAACTTGACTGAGCGATAACTCCTGACACCCCACAGAGCTGGTTATCATTTGTCAACTTGCTGCAGTGAAATAGAACTCTCGCCTAAGTGAATTAAAATTACATCTTACTATGGGGCCTCACGGATGTGCTAAGCATTGTTCAATTCCCAGCTGTATGTTCCAAATGGGAAAAGAACACACCAGCTAGCATCCCAAAGAGATTGGCTCAGACAATGACATGAAATGAAACCACGGAGATTTAAAGTGGCCGAGTGTGTCAGATCCTGTTCTCATTTATAATTACCGTCTTTTTTTTTTTTTTTTCCTTTCACGTAACACATACCATTTGTGGAGAATATGCCCTGGGAGCTTTGTGACAGGTGAATCTCACAAAGCGGGTTCCTCAATCTATTCATGTGACTGGTACAATTAGGGACACGGCTCTGCCAGCCAAGTGACAACAGGAGGTTCAAGTTGGCTTGGGGGTCGTTGAACAAAACGTTGCATTCACATTTTTGCAAAGGAGGAAGCTACGAGAATATTTTGGCAATCCTAAAAAATTAAATACAATCTTGCCAAGGCCAGGCGAGTAAGGATTCATTGCTAACCCTTGACGTCGCTGAGACCTGCAGCTTCAATGGCACCGAACCTGTCAAACCGGACATTTCAGAGGAAGAAACAAGTGCAAGTACCGTGGACCTAAGAATTATTTTTCAACAAATACAGAAGAGCAAATCACATCCATTTGGGAGGAAATGTCACGTGTTTGAGAGTGGGCTAACGCTGGGTCACACTGGATGCCAGAGAGCCTTCGAGAACTGTTCTGAGGCACGAGGCTGCAGAGAAAAGCCCCCCTTTCATGGAGCTTCCTTGCCCTCATGCCACTCCCAGCGCAGTGTCCGGGATGCACAGGCTGGCCCTCGCTCTGTTGCCACGCAGCCCTGTGTCACCTCTCTGGACCTCTGCAAATACCCAGTTTCTCTCCTGTCCGCGGGGCCCTTCCTCCTTGCTCTCTCGCCAGTCCCTCTTTCCCTTCCGGATGTCTACAAAGCAAGATGAGTTCAAGTCTGCCGGATTTATGGTTCCCATTGACCTGAGCCAGGCACTTGGAAGAATTTGAACATAATTTTGTGATGGAATTTTCTTCCCAGCCAACACTAGAAATAAATTTATAAGCTCTCTGAGAGTTTAGGGGGAAAAAAAATCTAAAGTGCTTCTGTTTATTCAGAATAAGAGGTGGTAGGACCCACTAATGATCCCCTCTGTTCTCTCTTGCCTCTTCCAAGTAGAAGAAGGCATTTAATGTCAGAAATCTTCATCTTCTACAAGGGAGTTAAGGGACATGTATGTATGTATATATATATATGTTGTTTTTTTTTTTCTGTTTATAGTTGCAGTTTTACAATCATCAGAAACTCAAAGCAGCATTTGCAGGGGTAGAAATGTTCTTTTTAACAAGAAGCACAACTCAGCTTCTCCACAGATTTAAAAATTAAAGCGACAGAAAATGGTATTTACATTTGTTTCTGATTATTTTGTTTGCCAAGTTCTTGCTCGAGACAAGGCTTGACCGAAAGACGTATCAGGATCCCAGTGGTGAGGTACACCCTCGGTGACTTCTCAACAATGCTTGTGTTCAACGGGGAGAATTTACATGTGAGTACTACTTTCTCAACAGAGAAGCCTCTCAAACTCGAGGTTTTCACAAACATCAAGAGCTTGTCTTGTGATTCCTGGTCTGCCACGGACACATTCATTGTTCCTCTGCCTCTAAACCAAAGCCTTCTCCCAGCGCTCAGCAGCCCTGTGTCAAAGGTTCAATGCATAATGTAGCCCACATCCCTGAAGAGCCTTGGGTTACTGTTGCGGGTCAATATTTCCATCTCACTAATATGCTGGTGGATTGTCTGGATGGTTCCTTGTGTAAGCTGAACATTCTTAATTATACTAGTGTTTTCTGAGTCCTAACTCCCCCCCCCCCCCCCCAGTGCAAAAGATGATCATACCTCTATATCTCAGACATAAAGTTTTCTGTTACAACTGTCTACCTGGAGGTCATAATACTTTCTCTCATGCAGCAACATATTAGAGACAGAAGTTCAAGCGGATCTGCAAATTCAAAGTGGAAAACAATTTGCACTGGCAAAGTGGAATAATGAACTTGTCTTAACTTATGCTTGGTTATTTCTTGACACTGGGTGGAGTGACTTCTTGTGTCTTCTAGGAAGTCTGAACATTTGTAACCGCAGGAAACCCTGCATGACCAAGGGCAATGATGTTTGTGGGAAGAAGAGTAGCAGCTTTGAAATAGTCACGACCAACACAATTTTGATTAAAGAAAGAACTCTGGTTTTTAATAGTTTTGATCATTAAAAAAGTTTAAACCTGCATAGCAATCATTTCAAAAATAATTATTTAATGTTCCATAATTAAACTGTACACAACCTAGTCTTGGGACATAGAAGCCAGTGAGGTGAGTTTGGAGCAGTCCTGTGCAGTCCCAGGAGCCGGGAGTCGAGTTTTCATTGCCCTTTTTTTTTTTCCTTTTTTCCTTTTTTTTTTTTTGTTGTCATTCTGTTCATCTAAGATTATTTGGATACTTGGCACAATCTGGCTCCGCTGCTGAGCAGATCTGCACTGGGAAGAGAGAGCAGCTTGACCCCGTCCCTTCTCGCTTCCCCTCCCCCACTTGGCTGGATTCCTCAAAGTCGCTCAATGTCTCGGTATTTCTTCCTCAGAATAGAGACCTGGTCTTTAAAGAGGACAGGGTCGAGCCTCATCTGCGAGTGGATCAGCGGCATGTAGCCAAACCAGCTGGCAAACGTATTCATGCAGCTCTGTCGCTGGGCAAAGTGGTCAGGGTCAGCCCAGCGGGAAGCCCGAGAAGTCTGGGGAAAGGGAGACAAACCAGGAAGACAATGAGCGAGGTGCAAGGTACGATGGGGATGCTGCAGAGAACCAAAGTCAGGTTCGAGGGCAAGTGGCAGAGCTTGGGGTCTGGACGGGCCACCCAACGCCCCTGTGCTGGGGAAGGTGCAAGCACCAGTCCTGGGTTTCAGCCTTGCTGGAAGGTTTTCCCAAGATATGCTACATTCTTTGACGTTAAAAACATACAAACAAAGCTCCACATGGACTGATTCTCTGGACTGGGAATGATTTACCATTGAGCCTCAACTACTATGGTCAGTAAACATAAAAATTCTCTTCAAACATGTGAACAAATACTATGACTCACAATGTGTTTATGGTTTCAAAGACAGTTTTCTAAAACCTTCTGGTTTACTTGGTTGATTCTGGGTAAGCAGAAAAGATGGCTACCATCTCTTTAGCTCTTGGTGTTTGCCTTAAGGCTGGTTAAACACTTTTAGATCATGTAGAGGACACTGAATTAAAAGAAAGCTTTAAATGACTTAAGTGCTGACATTTAAATAAGCATCATGTCGTTCAAACCACATTTTTATGAAATAAAGAAAAAGGGAGCTACCGGATTTTGGGGGAACCCCCCCCACTCATTTATCAATAGGCAACTGTACAATGATGTATATACGCATGGGTGTGTGTTCAGTGTGTTTTTATTCTCATGCACTGTTGGAAAATGCTATCGCAGGAAGGTACATTTTACTGTGAGAATCACTCAGAGTCACTTAAAAACCACAAGTGTCAACATGCTTGAAAGGAACCACTGAAGGTAAATACAAATGTCAAGTTACCTCTGAGCAGCAGAATAACAAACAAAACACTACTTGTAAAGTGTTTCCATGAAGCTCATTTGAGTCTCATCACAACAACCTGGTCAAGTTCCCTACCCAGTGGGGTAATACCATCCCCACCGCATAGAGGAGGAAGCAGGTTCAGGGAAGCTACACTTACTTGTTCAAGGCTAGAAAGGGGCAGAGCTCAGGTTCCATCCTTTACCATTTATACTAAGAGAACTCTACTTGGTAAGCCAGAGAAAGTTTCTAATTAAGCTAACCAGATGAGTTCAGATCAGAGCACACGGTCCCAAAGGGACCTCATTTTGTTTCTAAATTGGTATGGGGCCAGGCTCCCTACCCCCAGGCAAGTGCACACATATGCAAACGGACTAGTGTCAAGAGCTTAAGCTTATTCTTACTCTCTTTTACAAATGGAAAAAAAAAAAAAAGAATTCAGAATCATCCACGTATCATTTTTGCCTGTAGATTTTAACATTTATTTTGGGTCAACCAACATATGAGAGAAGATAGAGTTCCTTTGTAATAAAAACATAATCTTATTAGCACATGATATCCTTTTACCAGTCATACATTCAATAAACTCATGTGCATGATAGGAAGGCAGGGGGCATATACAGCACATATCTAACTAGACACATCGAGTTATATCTAAGGCTAAATTCAGATTTGTCCCAAAGTATGTGTAAAATCACTTGAAATATTGGTTTGGTAGAATTAGGCAAATCTATGCAAAGAATACAAAACAAGGGGCGCCTGGGTGGCTCAGTTAAGTGTCTGCCTTCGGCTCAGGTCATGATCCCAGGGTCCTGGGATCAAGCCCCACATCGGGCTCCCTGCTCAGCGGGGAGTCTGCTTCTCCCTCTCCCTCTGCCTGCCACTCCCTCTGCTTGTGCTCTCTCTCTCTGGCAAACAAATAAAATCTTAAAAAATATATATATATAAAACAAACTCCTGGGCGCCTGGGTGGCTCAGTTGGTTAAGCGACTGCCTTCGGCTCAGGTCATGATCCTGGAGACCCGGGATCGAGTCCCGCGTCGGGCTCCCTGCTCAGCAGGGAGTCTGCCTCTCTCTCTGACCCTCCCCCCTCTCATGCTCTCTATCTCATTCTCTCTCTCAAATAAATAAATAAAATATTTAAAAAAAACAAAAAAACCAAAAAAAAACAAACTCCTAAGGAACCACGTGTTATCAGAGTTCCACTCCTAATGAGTGTATAACCTCAGGGAAGTTCATAGAACTCTCTGAGCAAACAATATTAAAGGAATGTTGTGTCCTTAAATGACATAGATAAAAACGCCTGGGCACACAGTAGCCACTCAATACATCTTGCTTGAATTGGAATAGTCTGTTAGCCTTAAAGATGAAAAATTCTTGCAAATCCTCTTTCCTGTTCTTTTAGTAGTTAGAGGGAAATAAAATTTTCCACTAGACTCATTGCTCACTAAGGACAGTGCCTGATAATCAGTACACATTTGTAAATACTGAATTATGAAATTCTATAAACTTAAGATCCTGCAAGATTTTTGCTCTTACTAAATTTAGTGAACGAAAATCCATCAATTTTGTTAACATGAGGTCTGGTTAAGTTTTCCTTTGCAAAAGCTAGATCTGTATATGATTTTCAATAATGATTGGAACAAGGTACATGGAAAACCTCAACAAGCAAACTGATCCAACCCTCAAGTAAGTCCTTCCAGGTTGACTCAAATGCTGTTGGATTCTCCAGGATTTAACTTGGGTGTATCTAAATGGTCTACAGGTTTTTGATTTCTTCCATATAGTACTGGGCTCTGTCCAAGACGAATAAAGGTGAATGAGCCTCGGCATATCCATATCAGCCTGATATAGTAGCTGGAGGTATAAAATAAAGAGTAGTGGAAGGAACAGAGCATGGGATTCAACTCCCACTTCTGTCTCTAATACTAGGTGACTTGTGGCAATATGTTTAAATTCTCTGAGTCCTCGTTTTCTTACTTGTAAAAAGAGAAAGTTGAATTAGATTTCCTTGCAAGTATCTTTAGTTCTAAACTTATGTGACTCAACAATATTTTACTTTCATAGAAGTTTTCATACATGTTATCTCAACCCTGTGAGGTCGATTTTTACCATTTCCATTTTAGAGATGAGCCAACTGTGTTTCAGGAGGTAACCGACTTGTGTATAGCTTCTTTGTGCCAGTTCCAGGTGAAAATCAAGGATTGTGATTCCTGGTCTGTCACCAAGATGCTCACCCAACTCAAGAGCAATCACCAGAAGGCTGTGTTGAGGACAATATTATTAGCTATTCACTAAATAAAGCACCTACAATAAGCTTACATAAATTCTTTGTAGGTCTTAAACTCTGGAGAAGGTTGATGTTTCTCATGCCACTTTGTAGGTTATATGAGAGCTTTTACAATCTCGAGAGACAGATACCCTTGACTTACGTCTTCCCAATCATCCATGTGCCAACCATATACTCCCTTGGGACTTTCAGATATTTTTTTAAAAATTTCCTCATTACCCTTCCTAGAGGAACTGTGAGTCATTACCCCAGGCTGAACCACCAGCGAGCAAAGCAGGGAAGGAGAGTTCTATTCTTACCTGCCCCATCATTGTCTCCTTATACTGCTTCTTCTGGGTGACTTTGATTGGAGGCAATTTTGTCACAGCAGACACCAGGAAATTCATGAGGATGTCCTCACAGTTGGCCAGTTGGTCCACCATGTTCTTCAGGCTGGCTGGCAGGTAATGGGTGTACAGGTAGTGATAATATCTGTAAAAGCAAGACAGGTTTCATAGGTGGCCATCATTATATAATCACAGGTGGTCTTCTTTGACAGGAAACCTATACTTATTGTTTGAATCCCTAAACACGTAATGGATGACGATGACGACAGCCATCACTTATATGGTACTTACTATATGCCAGATAATGTTCTCAAGTGCTTTACAAGGAACGCCCCATATAATCCTCATAAGGAACCTATGATATAGGTACTATTATTATCCTTGCTTTACAGACAAGGAAAGAAGGTACAAGAGATACACACAGATGCAGATACTGCTTGGCCAGCCTGACTTTAATATCAGGGTGGTTGGTTAGGAACTGAATACTCGGATGGTAAGAGAAGTTACTTACACATAATCTGTATATCCTTACAAACTGCTTTAAAATTTTAATTACTGGCTTAATCAGAACTGTAGTCAATACTATCCTATAACTCTGAGTCCAACAATATACTATTCCATTTTTGTGTTCTATAAACCATATTATTTTGACACTGTTAGATCAAAACCTTAATTAATCTGGTGGTCAGGCATTATGGAGGACCCATAATTAAGTTGACTTATTTCTCACTCTACTCTTTTTTTAAGAGGGACATAATAGCATATACTTATAGGAAAAATAACTTGAATGAATAAGATTCACTGTGTGTTAGTGGCAGGGAAGAAAGGGGAACAATGAACTTTTAAGAGGCAGGGTCTTAAGATCAAGACTCGGCTCACCCAAATGCTTATTGTTTATGCACTTCCAACTCTATCCCTGAGATAGCAAGATTTTTTATCCTTTACTAAAAAAGACTAGGCAGAAGAATGGATGAAAATGACCGAGTCAGTAACGTTAACCATCTAAACTCACTAATTTGGCAGTCTTACCCAAGTTCCCTGGCTTTAAAGACCAAATATATTCAAACAACTCCCAAATGTATATCTCCATCCCTGCTGTTTTTCCAACATACCCTTTTGGATGTCTTAACATGTCCAAGACTGAACTCCCTAAAACCTAAATCCATCCATAGGGCTTTCCCCATCTCTTGATGGCCTCTCTATCCTTCCAGTTCCTTAGGTCAAAAAAAGCTTAACCATCAAACTCTATAACCAATCTGTCAAGACATCATGTTAGAGCATCTTCAAAATATGCCCACAATCTGATCACTACTTACCACTTCTGGCTCCCAGGCTCCATCATCTTTTGCCTAGATGTCAATCACCTCCTAATAGGTCTCCCTGCATCTACCCTGGCCCCCATATAGTCTGCTCTCAACACAGCAACCAGAGGGGATGCCCTGAAATATAAAAAAGATGTCTCCACTCTGCTCAAAGCCCTGCACTGGCTCCCACGTCACTCAGAGTGAAGTCCTCGTGATGGGCAGCAAGGTCCTGCATCTGGGCCCCCCACGACCTCTCTCTCTTGCTTTCCAGTCAGTCTACTCTCAGCACATTGGTCTTCCTGATATTCCTCCAACATTCTGGCTCAGCTGTTCTCTACACTAGAGCACTCTTCTTACAAAAATCTTGGATGATTTCCCCTCTTTCTTTCAAGTCTCTGCTCTGATCTCACCTGTTCAATGAGAATCACTGGCCACCCTTCAACCTCCCCTCTACCTTCACCATTCATGATCCTTGATCTGCTCGACTTTGCCTTTTTGCTATATAACTCACCCCCTTAACCTATTATAGAATTATTACAAATACCATGTCCTCCCCTTGTTGGAATAGAAAACCTACTTAGGCAAGAAAAAAAAAAAAATTTTTTTTTAACTCTTTGGTAAATCCCAAGCACTCAGAATGATGTCTGGGGGTGCACAATTAAGTATGTACTTTTGTTGCTGTTATTCTAAATGTTCAGTTACTCAATATGTCCTCCAACTCCAGACAACCTGATATGTTTCTCTACCATTATTTCTGGAAATGCAGTAGTAAGCCAGGGGGTTTTATTGGTTTCAAAGACACAGGCTGGCCACACCGACAGAACTTAAACAGCGATGCAAACTAATTTTTGTTATTGTTGCTCACGAGATTTGGCCCAAGTTCCTCTTTATGCAACAGCCAGAAGCTACGATAGAAGGAGTTACGTAAAAATCGACAGGCGGGATTTCTAAATTCCTCACTTGTGGTAAATAGCAGCTCCTGTCAACACCATGGAGTAGTCGTTTGTCCACTTGGATGTGTACCCCCACCGCTCCTTAGAGTTATCCCAGAAATGGCTGCGCGCCGGGTACCCCACAATCCTCTCGGGGAAGCTTTGCCACACGGTGAAGGCAAAATCCACCTGCAGGCAGAACACAAGCCAAACAAGCAATCAACAGTGTTAACAAATGTCAACAAAACATTACCTTCCCCCTGCTAATTCATGATGCGAAATCCCAGGACTGTTGTGAAACATTAATTCCATGTATTCATCAGCAAATTAAGCTGACTGCTTGACATTTTGCCCCATAATTATGCACATTTTAATGTTTCCTGTTGAAGAAACTTCAGATTAGTGCAGAAACGAAAGAAGAAAAGAAACTGCTGATATGTCCTTTAGAATCCAGTTTGTTCAAGCAAAAACACAAGTCAGAAAAGCAACCGCTGTCTCCCCCTCCTCCGTCCTTGGTGCACGTGACCACTGTTTCATGCGAGGCACACATGCATCTGTTTTGTAAACGAGAGATTTCCCATGCACATCCAGAGTATGAATATACAGCATGCATCATGACTAGCATCCAGCAAAGCCAAAGTGACTAAAATAAAAGCATCCTCTTAAGAGCAAGAGAAAAGAAGTTTAAAAACTACACAAGTTCTAACAGGAATTCAGAGCAGGTATCATAGAGAAATGTGAGTCAGGCCTCTCAGGTTTGAAGATGCTCAGCAAAAAGGAAAGCTAGAAAAAGCATCCACAGTGAAAAATCACTAAGAGTAAGTAGGGAAGAGGCCAAGTGAAGCCACATGATTATTTTGTTTATTTTTTTAAAAAGATTTTATTTATTTATTTGCGAGAGAGAGTGAGCGAGAGGGCAGGGGGAGCAGCAGAGGGAGAGGGAGAAACAGGCTTCCCGCAGAGCAGGGAGCCCGATGCGGGGCTTGATCTCAGGACCCTGGGATCATGACCTGAGCCGAAGGCAGACACTTAACCGACTGAGCCACCCAGGCACCCCTTAACGTGATTATTTTAAAGAAAATGCAGGTAAATGACTGTCCAGTGCTTATGATAACCCAAAGCAGGTACTTCTCAACTTGCTAAAAACCGACATTTATAATTAGCAAATAGTCTGTTTTCAAATGTGTGAGCAAATTTCTTACTTGCTATGATTGATGAATGATAAAGAAGTACACAGAAAGTAAAAAAAAATTTAGAACAGTAACAGCAAACAATCATATAATGCTCATAATCATGTAATGCTTTGGTTAGAGTACTTACACGTAAGTACTCTAACCAAAGTTTTAACTCACGTAATCCTCACAATATCACCCTGTGAAGTAGGTAATTTTATAGTCTCAATTTACAGAGAGGGAAGCTAAGGTACATGGAGGTGCAGTAAGTGGCAGAGTCAAGATTTAAATCCAGCCATCTGGTTTCAGATTTGTCATGTACTGTTACCATAGCCTCCTTTTTAGCTCTCCTGCTACAGTATTGAGAACAATTCAACTCTTCTACAGGTTACACACTCAGCCTACAAACTTTCTTGTCTCTTCTCCATAAGCAACGCAAATGGAAATTTCATTTATGCCACAAATATTTCCAGTCGCGGCGCTCTGATGGTGGCTGGGAACGGAGTGATGGTGTCAAGTCCGGTTCCTACCTCCCAGAGGTCAAAAAGCAATAACTATTTGCAACAGCCAACAGTGAAAACAACCCAGGTTCTATCAACTGACGAATATATAAACCAACCACGGTATATCCATACGACGGAACATTATTCAGCTCTAAGAAGTAATGAATACTTAGAATATGGATGAGCCTTGCAAAGAGTGTGCTGAGTGAAAGAAGCCACCCACAAAAGGCCACATGTTGTATGAATTGCCCAGAAGAAGCGAATCCACAGAGACTAAAAACAGATGTGTGGTTCTAAAAGGTAGGGAGTGACTGATGAGTGGATATGGGGTCTCCTTTTTGGGTGATGAAAACGTTTTTGAATAAGACAGAATTGATGACTGCCCAGCATCGTGAATGCAGTAAATGCCACTCAATTATTCATTTTAAGATGGTTAATTTCATGTTGTGAATGTTACCTCAATTAAAAGAACAAAGCAATTCAGCCTAGATCAGTAGTCCCCATGCTTTCACCACATGCACAATGTCATTCCCGTTTTGCCACATTCCCACACCATACAGTCACTTCTTTCCTGTTGTTCTTTAAATTGCCCATGCTTGGTTCCCCCCGCCCCCCTATTAGCCTCATCCTAGGCAAACCTGTCAGCGAAACCCTAGGTCTGGTTGCTGGCTATACTGTTTCCCAACAAACAGTAAATATAATTGCTGAAATATGCTTGCCATGAACCATGCAAAACTAAGGGGCACACACCATCCTTCTGGAACACTGGCCTGAGGGATCTGTGAGGGTCCTTTTATCTCTGAATCCTTTGGGTCTAGAAGTGACTGTTTTTGTGAACAGCCATATATTCAAATTTTTAGGAAAATCTAGTTTGGCCCCCTAACTCAAGATAAGAGAGCCTTAAGCATATAGCTTGTCCCCCCCACCCAAATGGAAACATCCAGAAAAAAAGTAGGGGTGTTGGAAAATACGTTAAGAAAGCCTGTTGGGGAACAGGGCATCTCAAAACAACCAGCAGCAGGGGAGTGGACAGTATTTGCCAGAAGATGGAAATCGGGTTGTGATAACCTGCACACCATCACTGGTGGTTAATATTAATGGTGTCAACTGATGGGACGGTATCTCATGCAGCCCGTTGTCAAGCAGGCCGGCTGCCAGCGCTCTTTTGGGTTTTCCATGATTCTTTGAAAAGGAAACACACACCCTGGCAACGCCTATAGAACCCGATGGGGTTTTCTCATCACATGAATTTCTTACTCTCTCAAAGCTGTTTCAAGTCATTTCAAAGGAACTCAAAAAGTAAATTCAGATAAAACTATGATTCTTGTGATAGTTCCGCTTTCCCGAAGATCATTAACACATCAAAGGAGGCAAAGGTCAGCTTAAAAACCAACATCTGTTTTCTTTTGAGAATTTGCAGCAACCCAGATAAATGTAAATAACTGTAAACCAACTAAATCTAATACCGTTTGCAGAATGCTCTTTAAAAATCTATCCTTAATACTACAGGGAGGCATTTAAACAGGTGGAGACTCCTTAGAGAGGAAATAAAATGAACCACCATCTATTCACTTAAAAAAAGAGAAGCCCTTCGTCCTTGACCATCTTAGGTGATGCGATCACTCCATGATCAGCAGGCAAAAGTAAACCAGACCACCGGCCTCTTAAATTTACATATCACTTTCCATCCACACTGACTTCTAATTACTTCCTAGAGGTCACACGTTCCTCCCAGCGCGTACCAGCGGCTGGAATTGCTCGTCTTTGAAAAGAAATTCACCAGCCCCATGGAAACATCACAGAAGCCGAAACAGATGTGACCGTGGGACAGGGAAAAAAACAACTCTAGAGTGGGACTGATTGCCCAGGGGAAGACATACACTGCATGAGTACCTGAGGTCAAGGGATAAGGATTTAAATATATGCCATTGCTGTCTTGACCACACGCTCCTGCGAGGTGCTGTTCTCCCTGTGTTTGCCCTCCAAGGTCCACTTTGGAAGGCACAGCCCGGTCTTCCTGACAGGCCAGTGGCTGACCGGGTTAGGTCAGTGGGAGTCACCCGCCGGCAAACGGAGGCGGGACAGAGAGCGAGAGGTCGGAGTATTTCTCCCTGGCTCCCTCCTAGGTTTGGCAGCAGAGTTTCGGGCAGTTGCCACATCCCCCCGTGATCATAGCTCCCATCGGGCAGGTCCTCTCCCCAGTTCCACCTCTCAGAGACTCTGAAACACTATTTCCTTCAGACCTGGGGGAAGGGGCAGGGGGAGCTGCTGCTTGTTTTGCTGCTCTCCAGGTACCTCAGCGTCTTTAACCCCACCCACCTAAGTCATCCGAAATCCCTTCGCTGGAATCACCTGACTTGAATTCTGTTTGCTGCCAGGACTCGGAGGGCCATTGGCAGGAACTGTGTAATCCCAGTACCCGGCACGGAGAGCAGAACAATGAGATCCCTTGATAGATACTTGGGGAGCGAATGTGCTCCTTGGATGCCAGCTTCCCTTGCAGGAAGCAGCAGAAACGTGCAAGCCAGAGTGTCCCATACCCCGTAGTCCATAGCTGTCGTTCCCTTGGAACATTAAACCTATCTTCCCCCCGGCCCCCCAAACCCCCTTCTCCTGCTAACTTGCACAGGACACAATCGGCTGTGCGTTCACACTTTGCTTCCCTCAGCATGCATCCCTTCAATCATTCATTCACCGAGTATTTATAGAGCCTGGGCTGCAGAGAAAGCCTTTTACCAAGGTGAGGCCCAGGGCATTTTGTCCTGGGGTTGTTCAGGCTGCACATAATGTCTGTTCAACTCCATCGGATGGAAATTGGAAGCATCCATGGAATTTCAAGAAGGAGACAGTGGGACTGCTAGCCTAGGTTAACACCCAGTGCCAGCTACATGGATGGCAGGCTATTAGAATCGGACTGGCGTCCAGGAAAGTGCATGCTGGTAAGTGTCGATGTTTAAATTGAAAAGAAAATGATTATGAATAAGAGGGAGAAAAGAAAGGGAAAGGTATAAGTAGCTCAGATTCCACGCTTTTTAGCAGCTACCATTAATAATGCATTTCCAATATACGACATTTTTATAGAACTGTCTTTGGTCCCCTCGATGGTTTAAAGTAAGGTTTCTGAGATCAATACTCATTCGAGTTGTAAAAATTGGTTTTCTATCATATCTATCTCTCCTCCTCTCTCTCTCTCTCTCCTCCTCACACGTTTTTTGTGCAATCTTATTTTTGGCACAAATACCTGAACATCTGAAATAGCAAGGATCTCCCGTCTCAGTCTTAAAGTGAAACCGTTTGCTCTTGTGTGGGTGAAAGAAAATGAGCACTTAAAACTGAGACAGAGAGGCTGCCTTCAGAACCCAGAATAGTGTTCGCCAACAAAGGCAACACACACCCACACAGGCATTCGGATCACTGGGGAAGGATGGGCTGTTTGCTCTGCACCGTGTGGTCTCAAGATGATGCTAAGCAGGTGCCCCCCCTTCTCTTCTGGGTACCACACACCTGCCGGTAGCTGTGCTGTTTAAAAACAAAAGGAGGGCAGGCAGGAGGGAAGAGGTGAGGCACAGCCATGCAAATGAGAAGCCAATTAGCAGAGAAAACGAAGGGGAAAATGCCCTTTTCCGGGCGCCAGGTGGTGGCGAGGTGCTCACAGGAACTGGGTTGATTAGAACCGACTCTGCAGGAAGTTTTGAAAAAGGTTTTCAGGTTGGCCATGGCCCGGGGAAAAAGAAGCGCCGGCACCTTGGGGTTTGGGGCAACTGCCTGAAGAGCCCCCCGCCCGCTCCTCAGGTGGGGGCGCTTACCTCCGTGGTTGAAAGCACAGTGTCCTCATCGAGGCTGAGCACGGCGTCTGTGACGATGTTGTCATAGGGCAGGAAACGGCTGCTCATAACCTGGGAGTGGAAAGCAGGCAGGAGGGAAGGAATTAAGGAAAGGAGAGGTAAACTTAGAGACCTGTTTTTGGGAAAACTCCCCCATCCTCACCTTCAAAAAGAATGTTCTGCCACCATGTCACCCCTCAACATTGAAGACTTCCATTTCCCATCAGTGTAGTCATTTATTCTACAGTTGTTGGGCACCTACTGTGTACAGACACCTTGCTAGTCAAAGGGAGTACATAAAGGTAAGTGAGACATATTCTCTTGTCTCGGAGGAGTTCACAGTCCGCAGAGACATCAAGATGCAGACGATCTGTCCCAGCCTGCAACCAGCCGCTCAGAAGGGCAGATGAAGGCCTCGTAGAAGAAATGACACTGCAGGAGGACTTGATGGATAGGAATTCACCAGGTATAAACAGAAGTGAGGCAGAAACAGGGCTGAGCGGATGTGAAGGCACAGAGGAGAGAACCCGCACACTGAGGCCTGGAGAGACTAGACGGATGGAGCTGTGATTCCAAGTGTGGGGCACACACCACTGGAAGGCCACGTCGTTTTGGGAGGTACATAGAAAAACATTTAAAAATTCTCCTCTTTACGGATGTTAGCATAGATTAGAAAAAATATATACACACATGTATCAGTAGCTACAGCAATAACAGGTAGTAGTAAAGTTATTTAAAAATCATCTCACTGAAATGAAAAGTAAGCCGATTTATAGACAAATCTTAAATTAAAAATAGCCGACGTGGTCCATGGATTTAGGCAAACTGTGAAGGTAGTATATGAATAAAGTTTGGGCAGCTCCAGGATAAGGCATGGTGAGGTGTGTGCAGGCGGTCTGGGGTGAGGGCTTTGGGCATGAGAGGACCAGCTGGAAAATTAAGACTAGAGAGACTCCGGGGCGCCTGGGTGGCGCAGTCGGTTAAGCATCCAACTCTTGGTTTCGGCTCAGGTCATGATCTCAGGGTCTTGAGATCGAGCCCCACTTCGGGTTCTGTGCTCAGTGTGGAATTTGCTTTAGATTCTCTCTCTCTCTCTGCCCCTCCCCCGGCTCATACTCTCTCTCTCTCTCTCTCAAATAAATAAATAAATCTTAAAAAAAAAAAAAGACTAGAGAGACTTCTCTGTGACAGTCATACCTTAAACCTCTGTGGTGAATGTACTCTGCAGAACAACTAACCATGAGAATGATAAGAATAACTAACATTGTAATAGCATCGCATTTCTCCTTTGTAATAACCCCATTTTACGGCTGAGAAAGCTAAGGCATAGAAAGATTAGGTGTCTTGCTCAGGACGGACCTGCCTGCATTTCATCCCCCACGGTGAGATTCTGTAGAGCACCTCAGCCACTATGTGACACCTGTCTCAGGTTCGAGAAGGACCTCAAAAGTGAATTGGGGGCACATCAGGCAACCTCATCTTCACCACCTTCCTCTGCAAGTCATATCAACAGTTACGACACCCACAAATCTGAGGACCTCCACCGCCGGGAAGCTCAAGCTTGTATTTACAACAAGAAGCCAGCTGATCTATGAGATTTGGTTTCCACGCCCATGAAGCTACTGGAGGGCTGCTGACATTAAAGGATGGGAAGTGCCCACTATTTTCCAACTCTGGGAGCTCAAGGGATGTATCTACAGCATAAATGGCTCCAGGGTCTGCTCCTACACATCCGTCAACTGGGTCAAGTTTTCCTTTTCTTTCTCAGGCTTTCAAAATAAAATAAAATATAAAGTGATCAGCAACCCCATATACACGGTGCTCAGAAATCTCAGCCTGAAGCAATTCTCCTGATACAGTTTACATGTCCACCGACTAACACAGAAACCATTAGCTGCCAGCTTAGCGATGCCCTGACCTTTCCCTTGTTAAGTCTATAGGGGAGAGCTGCACAGACAAGGCCTATAAATTCAAAATAGAATGTTGCAGCCAAAACAGTGAACACATCAACCCTAAACTCAAGGCTAGATATGGAAATGTACGATGGGGAATGAGCAGGACCTATGACTTCCTTCCCATTACGTTCCCAACCACTGGTTTTATAAAAGGATCCATTTCCTTTTTCTGAACCTGCTTCATCAACAGAGGTTATGAGCCCATCGTCCAGCAACTTCAAATTCTAGTGTAGAAACTAGACGCTCTCTTCCAAATACCTTGCCTCGGCCACATTCCAAAAGTTCAATGGTTTAACGTGAAAGGAACTGGAGTACTTAGAAAGTCAATCCTAAGTGAAATGGGTTTTGCTTATTAGTTCAGGTAAGAAATATTTAGCTACCATATACCAGCCCAACCCCTTCTGGAATTAGCAAACATGGGTAGGAAATGACCAAGACTCAAGTTTATTGTCTAATGGGGAAGATAAGGAATATCCCTAAGTAATTATACAAAGCACAGTAAGAGTTAACATTTATCAAGCACCCACCATGTGCATCCACACTTCCGAGTGCATTTACACGTCTAGTATTGTACCATTTGATCTTTTAGCAACCCTGTTTTAGGTATTATGATTGCTTCCATTTACTGAAGGAGAAATTGAGGCACAGAGACTTAAATAACTCGCTTCACAGCCCATAAAACAAACTGTAATGTTCCAATGCCACCCAGAAGAGCAGCTGACATTTAGTGGACCCTGGGTGCATCATAGGCCCAGGGCTAAGCCCCTGTAATGTACTATCTCATTGAATCCTCAAAATGGGCCTGAGTCTTGGCCAAGGTTCCAGAATACAGAGCCTGAAGTGATACTTAATTAAGTACAAATGCTTTACTAGGTGGTGCAATCCCAGGGCAGTGAGAGTGAGGGAAAAGGAATGGCCCACTGGAATCAGAGGCCAAGGCAGAGGCTAGGACTCAACAAACGGCCAGAAGCCCAGACACAGATATGGCTGGGAGAATGCACAACACTTGATCCTAGCCAAAAGGCCGAGAAGTAATTGATATGGCTGGGAGGATGTGAAATATCTTATAAGCTACAGCTGATCGAGCCACCATCTTGTTCATAAAGAAACTGGGACTACTCACAGAGTGAGAATAAAAAATCAATCAGTGAATCTGTGTGTAAAAATGCAATACTAACTATAGAAGTCAGAATGGCACCCAGTCTGACTGGATCCTGTTTGATATCCTGACATATTCAAAGGAAGACTTATCTACCAGAAGGAGAGCTAGTCACCCATGGAAGCACAAAAAACAATGAATTCCCAAGTCCAAAGTTGACAGCAGCCATCTGAGCACTGTTTAGGACCTCGGGCATTGGCACTGGGGAGACAGACATATGGGATCGTAGGCCATTCCTTTTGTGAAACCACATCTATGGTGAGATGGATTTCATAAGGGTAAGTAAGACCCATGCCTAGAGGCAGGTGATTTTCTAATTCCCACCTTTACTCATTAAATGCTTATGAAGCAGCTCATGGATAACCATGTTACTTGACTCCAGCCCTGCGAATGCTGGGACTTTATCTGTCATATCGCGCACTGCGTTCCAACATACTACATGGTGCCCAGCACAGAGCAGGTGGTCATACACTGGAAATGAATAGATAATGCATTGATCATCTTGCACACGTTACAGTTGTAATTCTCACTGCATCATGTCGAACTACATGAAACTGCTACTTTTAGCAAGCCAATGATGATTTTCAAATGGTTTGACCTAATTGATATTTTTTATCCTGGCTCAAAGATGTTTTACTTAGTGTGAGACAATCTCTCAAGACCTGCCTTCTTGGGGACTAACAAAGGATGTCTCTTAGATGACATGCTTCACCAATCTGTTCCATTTAGTAGCAACTAATTTCTTCACAATGGATATGATCTACAAGAAAGCAACAAGCAGAAGCTAGAGAAAAAAGAACTCACCCCTGGCTGCCAAGAGCAGAAGAAATTCCAAAGAGGAGGTAGCATGGGAACAGGGGCTTAAAGAATGCATGGAAATTTTGATAACAGAGATAAAGCATTGAGACTTAGAGCAAAAGGGAAAGGCAAGAATTAGAGGCAGGAGGGGATACAGTGCAATTTAGAGAACTGTGAATGATCAAATTTGGTGAGAGGACAGGGTCTGGGTGGGGGAAGCAATGAGAGAGAAGAAGACTGGCAAGGCTGGCCAAGGCCAGATTACACACGGCCTCAAATGTTGATTTCGAGCATTAGCAAATAGAGTCCCTTAAGGCTGAGAGATGATTAGAAGATCATTCAGTTCCAGGCAAAATGAATTGGAGAATGGAAGCAAGGGGACAGCTAGGCAGCACGTGTGAGTCTCTGATGGAGACACCCATATGGAATTAAAGTGCAGATGTCCTTTTGAAGATAAATGTGAGGACGAGCCACTATTCTGAAAGACACAACCGATCCAGGTGAACCAGCTAAGCAAACCTCATGCTTGGCCGCCATCAGCAGCTTTGTCTTGATCCTCTTCGTTTATACAAGGATCACTATTGCCAGGCCCTGAATTCATTGTATCCTAGTAGCAACCCTAGGAATATGTTATTACTTCCATTTTGTAGATGAGGAGGAAACCGACGGTCAGAGGAGGAGAGGATATGCGGGGCCACAAATCTCCTAAAGAGGTGGTGTTAGGACCCACGAATCCCCAATTCAAGAACCGAGAGCTGTCAAAGCTGAGGATTTTCAGTGACAGGGAAAATTTTAGAAAAAAGAGTCCAGAGCCAGAAGCTCCCCGGGGGGGGGGGGGCAGGAAGAAGCTGTCTAGGGCCAACACCCACGGCGCCCCACGGAGAAACAAACAGTCCACGGCAGTTCCATGCTCAGGGCCCCTTTCCGTCCTACCTTGCTTTCTCCTTCGATGACAATGACAGGCACAGCTGTGGCAGGCCAGCGGTGTTTGGCTGGTAGGGGCTTGTCACAATTCCATAGAACTATGATCTGAAAGGGACAGGAGGCCATGAACGGCTTGGTAAGGCTGACGTTAGTGAGGCCTCCACCCAGCTTCTTCTTAGAGACAGAAAGAGGCCTAAGCAAGGCAGAGAGGCAGACATCAAACTTGAATTTTAAAGAGGGCCCCCCTCCCACACAATCTCCAGAACCCAGTCACCTCAACAACTAGAGAGAGAGAGGACAAAAAGAGAACCCTGAAAAAAACTACATCAAGGGGGCAGGAGAAAGCTGGGGAGAAAAGAAGTAAATTTCAGGGTTGCTGAATCTTGATACAGTGGTTTCTTAAATTCTATATTGTTTGATGAGCGAGATACCAACACTGACCAAAATTAAATAAAAATGGGTAGCGAGCTCCAGAACATTGGCTGGGAAGCGGTGCTACTTGAGAGAATTCAAGATTTAACTAGTAGGGTGAGCTCATGATTTGGATTCTCTAGAATGGTTGCTGATTTTATGTGACTTTATTATTCCTAATAAGTGTGTTCAGTTCAGAAAGGCATACTTCAATATGATTTAATTCTTTCCAGATTTGTAAGCCTTCTTGTACAACCTAATTTACAAATCCAAAATGCCACTGTGGAAAGAGTATGGGAGTGACACTGATTTGGAAAATTCTGTTATCATAGATAGAATCTTCTGCTCCCAATTTTATAATGAAGCCACGGGTGCTACGAAAGAAAAGTGGACACCTCCTGACACCAACAAGTCTGTTTCTTCCGTTGAAAACTTCCGTCTTCTGGGTCCTCCCATGGCATGTCTGAGGTTATCTTAACACTTTGACGTTTAAAAACAAAATAATGTCCTTACGCGTTCTTTCAAGAATGTGTTGGTATATATGTTTTAACTTTACCCCAGTGAAACATCTCTTTGTAACCCGTCCCTTACCTGTGCTAAATTTCACTTCCAAGAATGTTTAGCTAATCGGATGAAAGGGAGGAGTAACAAGCATGACAAGTGAAAGGGGAGGAACAGGGCATGCCTCTGGATGAGCCCCAGGGAGCAGAGCACAGAGCAGGTAAGAGCAGGGTCTGCAGGAGGCAGGAGTGGCGGTTGGCCCCCCACTCACCTGGGCACAGTACTGCGATCTGGCTGCAGCCACGAGAAGCTTCAACACTGGCTGGGACTGCGAGACCAGGGGGGTCACTGCGTGGATGACTGCAGTGAATTTGGGGGGGGGGCTTTAAACCTGAAATAGAAACGCCAGAGAAGCCCAATGAAACACCGGGAAACAACACTTAGAAAATCATTCCTCCTCGCTCCATTGCCTCACCCTGAAACTGATGTTCCCTCCTCACGTATTTTTCCTTCCCCTCTTCTGTCCTGACAGAACAAAAACAAGGTGAAAAGCTGCTGGTTAACTGCTGCCTGAGACCTTGATAACTTACAGCTCCATGTCCACCTATACGCTCTTCCTCGGATAACCTCTTCCTCCCCTGGGGATGTGTCTTTGACCTCCCTGCGGCTTTTTAGGGACCCGAAGTCTGAACACACAGCCCACCACTCACCACCCTCTACTCCCAGAAGAGTCTACTCCAGCCACTGACATTGTAAGGTGGATTTAAGGAAATGTGCTCTCTCCCTGGGTATTTGAATAGCTCTTATTCTTCATAATAGAGTTAAGGGTTTTGGGGTTTTTTTGTTGTCTTTTTGGCCTGATTAATACTACTTCCAATAATGACCAGCAAGTAGTAAAGGTTCAAAGAACAGCATCCAGAGCCTTGCTGTCTAGGTGTGAGTCCCTGTGCTACTGCTCACTGGGGGTGGGATCTTCCCCTCGGTGTCTCCAAAGCCGTGAAATGGGGCTGAGAGTCAGAGCATCAAACCCGTGGGGCTGTTAGGAGAACAGAATGAAAGGCGTGAATGCAGACACAGCAGTGAGAACAGGGCCCAGCGAACAGTAAGTGCTCAATGTTGTTCGCCGCTATCCCTCAGCCCCATCATCATCATTTTGGAGCAGAAGCCTCTACACTCTCGAGAAGCTCTTTTTGTGTGGCTCTGACATAAGCTGAGGGAAGAAGTACATGACCCAGACCTCCGCTGCTGCGTGCTCTGAAGCCCTGGGTGGAAAGGTTTAGATAAATATGTAAAACGAGCAGGAGCCACGGAAGAGAAAGCAGCGAGATGGCTTCTCCCCCCAAATGAGGTTTTCCGGAAGAACTCACTAAGAAACTGGAGACACATTTAAAAGCTTTCTAAAACTTCAGTAGTTCAGACCCAGGAATTTTGTGTTTTGGTAGCTTCAATGCAAACAAGAGTGTGCAGTGACATTCGAGTTAAGCTTTGATGTTGATAGAATAAAGGTAGGAATCAGACAACGTCTACTAAAGGATTCTGCGAGTGTTTTGTAGAGCAAATTAGATCATCCGATTGGTACTTCATTTATTTATTTATTTATTTTTAAAAGATTTTTTTATTTATTTATTTTAGAGACAGAGCACAAGAGGGGGGAGCGGGAGAGGGAGAAGCAAACTCCCTGCTGAGCAGGGAGCCCGATGCGGGACTTGATCCTGGGGCTCCAGGATCATGACCTGAGCCGAAGGCAGTTGCTTAACCAACTGAGCCACCCAGGCGCCCCCCCGATTGGTACTTTAATTGCATGTTAGAAAGAAGCTGACTTCTCCACTTTCTCAAAACTTTGCCGAAGAAGAAGAAATAGGGTGGAGGGGTTTCCTTTCTCCTGGTGAGGACAAGCACCACGTCTACATTTTCCTGTACTAGTTTAGGAAGCATCATGTACACACTTCTAATGTGCTCCCTCCACACGGAGATCTCACTGCTCTGCAGGAAATATGTAGACATTTTTTACTGACTCTGGCCTTTTTCTGAAAATTACCAAATTCTAAATACATTACCCTGTGTGGGCCATTCACTGATTTTAATACAGTCCCCATAATATGTTTGATTTGGCTGAAAGGGTTCTTTGTCACTGGTTGGTATTTCGGGCCACTACTTCTTTTAAGTTTCTTTTTATCAGTTTCAAATTAAAGACGCACAACTCAAAAAAAAAAAAAAAAAAGAGGTGAGATGGTTATGGAGAATATCGGGACAGGGTGGAAAATCTAAAATCTTTTTCCCACATTGACTTGAAAGATGCTTTACTATCCCAGAGTTTCTCCAACTCGGAACTGTGAATGAGGGAAAAGGTCTAAAATGTTACTAACAACAGCCTTTTGGAGAGCTTTCTCCCTCTGTCCATTCTCTTTCCCCATTATGATTAGACGAAAAGCTGCTTGAGAGCAGAGATTGTATCTCATCTGACTTTTTGTTTCTAAACACCTAGCATTGCATTAACAGAGTACATAAGACAAGCACAATAAATGTTAAATGCGTGAACAGAGTTATCTCATCATCCATTCTTAAATCTTTCTCCTTCCCCTTTATTAATTCAAATTTTCTTTGGTAGGAGAGAGAGAAGTTGAGATTGTAGAAAAAAAGAAAAAAGAAAAAAGAAATTAGGGAGAGCACTCCTGGTTCGATCTTATATACGAGAAGATGTAAAATTATAGCAAACCCATCGTCATATTCGAAATGATCTGTAGTTTGGGGAACCTGTTTCTCAAAAAGGAATGAGTCTACTCTATGTGAAGACCAGCTGCTTAGACAAGAAAGGAGTTTTTTCATTTTGCAATGCTCTGCTGGATTTATAATTCTTGATCCTGATACACCGTTTAAGGATAGGGTTCTAGAAAGCCATCTCCAATGTAGGCTGGTGGGAAGACCCTGCTACAGAATGGAGAAATCAAGGGACTTGGAGTCTGGACAACATCTGGAGGGTAAACAAGGGGCAGCACCCTGGAAGGAACTCACTTACCTAAATTAGCATAGTAGTAAGGAAAGTCTCCCAGATAAGATGAATACTGTGGTAGTACGAACAATCCTCCAGGATGTTTGTTCCATATTAAACTGTTACGTGATATGTGCTTGAATATTCTGTCCTGAATAATCTAGAAGATAAAAACACAGTATGTGGTGAGAATGAGACCTTGATGGTATTTGATAAGGAGCATGTTCAATCCAAATGTGAGGAATGATGTCCCTCAAAGTAGTGACTCTATCCCCAAATTTTCCACTGATAAAAGCGTCCGGGACACAGACAGAGTGACAGAGCAGTGGAAGAGAGTGGGAGAGAGAAAGAGATGAATGATGGCTAATGAAATTTCCTAATTAAACTTCAGTTTTACCATAAATTCTACCTTGTCTTTCTATAATAATAAGTACATTCTCATTTCAAAGCAAAGTGCATGGAACAGCTTCCTTGATGGCTGAGCCAGGAAGATCTGTTCTCGGTCCACAGAGATGCATGTGGAGACCGTTTTGGGAGGGTACAGGAGGCATGGAACATTCTAGAAACTGTTGAAGTTCCAATTTGTTCCTTTAATTGGGGAGGCAGATTTATCTGTCATATTTTGTTTTCCTTTCAAAGTCAATTGTAGGACTCTGGGGTACTGGTTAGCTGAAGTTTTTCTACATTTCATCTCAAAAAGCAGTGAGTTAACAATTGTTCAAAACATCCCACATAATAGGACAAGCACCATGGCATATGAAGACTAATAGCCATGCTAGTTCATTAGTTTCTTTGGACTTTGGGACCTCGCAGATCATTAAATTCTACATTTAGAGTCAAACATTCTCCCATCCTGAATCATTTGTCAGATGAACATGATTAGTCCACTTTACAGATTTCTCTCTGTGACTTTCAAACTCTTGTAATTATACCATCCACTCATTAAGACATGATTTGGCAAATAATTAACTTGATACAGGATTTCATGTTTGCAGCAATCTTTTTCTCTACTTAAAAAAAAAAAAAAGAAAAAGTCTGCCATGTCTCTCAAGAGATTTAAGACCTAAATCATTATTTTCAAGGCCCCCATTTAATGCAACGTGACTTTAAGTAAAGACCATTTTCAATGGAGCTTTATCATTTAAGGTTATTAACACAATCGTCTCATCCCACATAGTGATAGATAAGTAATAAAGTGAGCTACATTTACTTTGCAAACCTTATCATGTTTACATTTCTTAATGAGAGAGAAGAAAGGAAGCAAGGAGGTAATTCGGAAGAACTCAAATATTTTAGTTCAATGATTTCTGCATTTTTCTCTTTCCCCCAGATCAAAACTGCTGATTTTACATGGCTAGGTAGAAGTTTCTAATTTGGTGGAGAGTTTAGGAACCTAGCTAAATTATTAACATTTACTTTCTTTGGGACAACAGAGATGTGTTAAAAAGCTGTTGTCTAGGCATTAATTATGAGAAACTTCTTACGGTTGTGAAGGGTTTTCATATGGTGAGCAATTTCACTTCATATACCATTTATCCTAGTTTTATATTATTTATATCTTCCAAATCTACTGTCTATTTTCCCTTACAGCTTTTTGTTTAGATCCATTTTTTTTTTGCTTTCCAGATTTATGTACTTTCTAGCATGTGGTTACTTAAATGAACTCGGATATCAAGACACAGAATAAATTGAAAGTAGACAGCATCATAAGTCCCACACATTTACAAATGACATGTATCCAAGGGATGCCACAAAATGGGTCACCATCTTTCGGCAGTATGCTTCTCATTGTCATACTCTTTCTGGTTCAGCATCACAACACTGTTATTGTTTTGAATTCAAGGATACAACAAGTTATAGTATTCTTCCGAGATAGCAATGAGCATGTCATACTCTCTTCAAATGAATCTTGATAGGAAGATATCAACAAAGGTACAAAAGCAACAGCAAATATTTAATTTAACCTGGGCCAAGCAATTTGCCACTTTTATGTCTCACTTTTCTCATTTGTAATAGAACAATAAAATATCACATAAATTATAATAACCTCTCAGAATTTGTTAGGAATAGCTACCTAAGTTTTTACACTTAAGACTTGACTTTTTTGCCTTAAAAAAAAAAAAATCTCATTCCTGCATTCATTTTCTAGGCATAGATTTTTCCATTTTTACACTGCTATAATATCATAGATATTATATATTATAGATAACCTTCCATATTATTAATAGTATTCATGGGTTACTTAGCCTAAATGACCAACGATAGTGTAAATTTTTTCATGCAAAGCAATGAATATAGTTATGAATTAAAATTTACCCCATCTAGAATTGATTCTTTAGAAGTTTGTCAATGGGCATAGATATTTTTAAGGCTGTTCATACGTACTGACAAACATTTTCTAAAGGGTTTGTAACCACTTGCCTTCTCAAAAGTCTAAAAGAGTATGGATCTCATTTCACCAAACAGAAAAGTCGTTCTGTCCCTCTCCTAATGTCCAATTTTCCCTATCGCTACACTGGACAGCTCCCAGGATCCTTTCAGAGTACTAGAGCTCACTCTTTATTGTGGAAGAAGACGTCACACTTAGAAGTTGCTATAAAGAAAATCAACAACATACACACAGACACACATACACACACAATACAAAAGCTTTTCATTACAGATGTAACTGACACCCCTGATAAGGATAATATTTCTCATTAATATGAATTCAAAGGGAAGAATGACAGGCTCCTTATTTTTCTTTTTTCTGTGCCACCTGTTTTATGAATAATGGACTATTGGTTACAGGTTACTATCATTCTGTGTGGCCCTGATTTGGTCTTTTGACCAATGCAAGGCTGCCTCACACACACAGTGCCACCGTATGCTACCCCACTTGGAGCCAAAGCATTCTACTTCCATTATCTCACTGGTTTTTAATATTCCACTACACAACAGCATCAGCAATACCATGGTTTGAATGTGCATTGTTAGGTAGGAGAGAAAGAGAAAAAATTGGAGCATACTTCATAAAACTCCATTAAAAATGTGCTGTCCAAACTACCATTAGTTCTTCTCACACATTATTACAGTCGTGTGTACTTTTCTTTCACTCACCTTGATTCTGACTGAGCTCTCATGGTTCAATCATTAGTGCCAGGTTACTGCTGTGTAATATTCTGACAAACAATGGGATCTATGAAGGAACACTGTCTCTGCAATATTTTATCACTCTCCCCATCATTACTTCTCAATTTGCATACACACACAAAAACTGAGCTCCAAAGAGCCTAGCTCTGATTCAACAGCTCCTTAATTCCAAGATGCAGAATTAGGAAGCTTCTATCAGTCCAAGTCCCAAGTATGACAGAGTGCGGGGCACTGTAATGTATTAACAACTTGATACGGGCACTGGAAAGAAGGGGTCCTGCTTCTAGTTGTGTCTAAGCATCACCTGCAACACTAAGGCTCATACTCTCCAAACACGGAGTCATCCCCTTCCCATGGCCTAGAGTACAGCAAGCAGGAAGAAAGGCCCAGGGTTTGAGAGTCTGAGTGTAGAACATCCTGAAAGCAAAGGATCCTCAAATCTATGTTGTCTAAGGGTAACTTTGAATTATCTTCATAACTTAGGAGCTCCAACACAGACTGACTTATATCATCTAAGTTCTAAGCCAAGTAGGCATTTTTGACATGTGATACTTAAGTCGTTCTCATAAACATGTTGGCTTTATTTGTGTATGCGGATGGCATTTTCTGCTATGTTCTCTGCTTTTCTATTTACATTGAATTCTGGGGTAATCTGAGTTCTGAATTAAAAAGGGAAACTGGATGGTCTCTTTCATGCAATTCGGTTGAGGGGTCAAACTGTTACAATCCAATCTTGGAACGATATAAGGAGAATTTGACAGTTGCTATAAATTTGAATGAAGTACATGGTTCATAGTGTTTTCAAAACAACTGTGTCGCTGAAGAACTGCATGGCTTAAATCCAAGCGGAAGGCCTTTCTAGCACAGAGATGACAACAGCTTGACTTGAGATTCTATTCTGATGAATCTAACACATCCAACTGTTCTTACAGGATAATTGAGCACTGCTAACTGAATAGGCAAGAGATCAGCTCTATGCAATAAACCTTACTCAAAAGAAATGTAATTAATGAGATGCCATCTTTCATCTGGCAAATCTGCAGTCGTGTGTGTGTGTGTATGTGTGTGTGTATGTGTGTGTGTGTGTGTTTTAATTATGATCCTTAAGGCTAACAAGAGGGCCGCTAGAGAAGGTCTCCCCCCCAGAGGGCTTATGAGAGTCCAGAATGATGCATCCTCTTAAAGAGTAATTTGGCAAGCAGATCATGAACCTAGACTCTGGCTTAGTAATAATCCCACTTTAAGGACTCCATCCCAGAGAAATAGAAATATAGACTAAGATACATGAAGAAACGCATTGCTTGGATTAAAGACATCTATATCTAGATCTCTACAAAACAAACAACTAGAAACAACATTAATAGCCAACAGTGGATTAGTTAAATAAATGGAGGTCCACCAAAGGAGGGCAAAAGGTAGGAAAAATGAAAATATGTGGCCTTTGTGTTTTAGAGTGGACAACACGGCAGAATCAAAAGGCCAGAAGCAGACCCAGAGGTGCATAAACGTGGCATGTGACAATATTGAGGCAAGACAACTTCATATATTGGGACAAACTACCTAACAATCTGTCAAAGAAGAAAAAGAAAAGGACTTTTCAATACAGATCATATGTATAAAAGTAAATTGGATTAAATAGCTAAATGTAAAAAGTTAACCGCGGAAGTATTAGAAAAATATAAGGGAGTGTGTGTATATAAATTATGTGTCAAAAGGTCCTTTCTGAACAGTAGCAAATGGAAAAGCCACAGAAGAAAAGATTGCCTCATTATAAACAAAAGAGAAAGGACTGCCACAAGTTGGGGGAAATATTTGCAACAAAAGAGTCAAAGGGTTAATATTTTTAATATAATAAGCTCTTAAAAATTTATGAGAAAAAGCGGGACAATGCTGTGGCCATTTCTATTTCTTTCTTTGTGAGTTGCCTAAGAAATATGAAAAAAATCATTCTTACTAGTATCCCAAGAAATATAAATTAAGAAAATAATGATTTATCATTTTGAAAGATATAATGTCCAATATTGGTGGAAGTGAAAAATACCAGAAATAATAAAAACAGGTCCTCTCATATAAGTTGGAGGGAATATAAATTAATTCCATTCTACTGCAGGAAAATTGACAATTTATTAGAAATCTTAGCATATGTCATATTCTTTAAACCAGGACTTTGTATTCAAGGAATTAATCCTAAGGAAGTAATCTTGAACCCGCAGAACAATTTAGTGCTGAGGCTATCTGCTTCAACAATGTGTCTAATAATGAAAAAGCAGAAACAATGGCAATGTCTTCAAATTGAGGATAATGAAAGAAATTAAGTGATATCATGAATGGAATATTATATAGTCATTAAAATAATTGCAGAAAAATCCAACAGCATGAGAAAATGTTAACAATACATTATTAAAAGGAGAAAAAAACATAAACTAAGTTTAGAAAGACTCCTCTTTATTGATTCATTTATTTTTAAGCAGGCTCCACACCCAACGTGGGGCTTGAACTTAACAACCCTGAGCCTAAGAGTCGCAGGCTCTGCTGACCCAGCCAGCTAGACACTCCTGAAAGACTCCTTAAAAATTACAACATGTGTATAAATTTGCCTAGAAAAAACAAATATATATGTTTGTGTGTGTATATATATATGTCAACAGTGATTTTGTATGGGTAGATTATTTTATTTTTATGCTTTTAAGTATTTTCCATTATTTTCTAAAATGAACACGTACTCTTTTCATAAAAAGCACTCATTCCACAAAGAAAAAAAAAATTGACATTCAACTTTCCTTATGAAGGGCCTAGGAAAGGTCTTGGATGGAAAACAGGATAGAAGAGTAAAATCTATTACGTATTCAAACCTGCTGCTATGAACAGATGAACAAATGCAATCAATTTTAAGGAACAAGAGGTTTGCTTGCAAGAAGGAAGCCCCTGGAGGCCATTCTGACCTTGTCCCCTTCATGGGGTGAGCCTGGCTCCCAAAGAGCCCCTTTCACCTAGTTCCAGGATGAAAAAAAAAAATGTGCACCATTCCTGAGAAGATACTCTGACCAGAGCAGGAGCCCAGGCTTGGCTTGGGGTAGGGAAATGCCCCACTGTGCCCAGGGCATGGCCAGCACAGGCTCTGATACCCAGGATGGCAAGAGAATAGCAGTGTGGACAAAACAGGGTGATTTTCAGTTTTCTTGGTATTACTCAGACTCCTCGGTGTATGCTGCAAATCACATTAGCTTTCGGAGCAATAAACACTTTTCCAAAGCAAATACTCCAAAGTGAGGCCACCGATGCCCCCGTGGCATTATGTGAACACCTCAGAATCACCTCAGTGGCGTGCCTCATCAGAGGACCTCTGCTCTCCTTCCTGCAGGTCTGTAATTCATGAGTGTGCCGGTTTTCTAACTCTTTTCTTAGCTCTTTGTGCTATTGTGGTGTAGCCTCAGGACATCACTATCTGTTCTACTTCCAAAGGTTTTAATCATCTCCAGGCTTCCCTCTCCTTTTTCCCTACTGCCCTTAAAAAAGAAAAAAAGCAACTTACAAGGGGCACCCATATGCCTAGGAGATTTTCTGCACCAGATAAGTGTAATCCCGGTTTTCTTCTTAAAACATCCTTGCAACACGGATGCTGGTTGGGATGCACGTCTTGACAACCAATGCCACTGGCGCCCAGTAAACTGTTAACATTTCTAGAATGTTCTGTAGAAGATTTCCCCTACTTGGTCACTATCTGATCTCTAACTGGGCTCCAGAAGCAGGTCTTCGAAGGATGCCACTGAGTGTGAAGGATGGGAGGACAGTCATTAACCACACATTGCTGAAATGATGGAAGACAGAGCCGATCTCTGCGCCAAGAAGGGTCATTCCTCCTCCTGTCAGTTTCCCTCTGTGGAGTTATGGGAGGAACGGATGGATTTGCTTGGGCATGGCAGAGCAGGTAAAGGAGGGTTAAGTGACATACCCCAGTACAAAAAAGTCAGTTTTGTCCCATTTGACCAATTACACCTCACCAGTAACAAAAGAGAAGGCCAACAGAAGTGCATAAAGGACCATTATTCAAGACCAAGAGCCAAGGGGTCTCACTTACCTCTAGTGTAGTTAAGACAATCTTCTCAACTGAAGAAAAATAAGCCTCCCACAAGAATTGTGTCTGCTGTCTAAGTGCTAGGATTTTATCCTGATGAATAGACCTGATTGTAGAAGGGATCTGTAACACAAGGTGAACACATAATAACTATAACTCTCAAACAATGAGATGCCATTGGATCGAAATGACCGACCTGGGTTAGGCTTTTATACTTCCTAGCATTCAGGCGTTAGTGTACAGATCGGCTAAAAATCACCAACCCCTAAGTTGAAATGTCCTTAACAGGCATCAGGTACAAACAGTACTTACTGGCGATCAGCTTTAACAACCTTTAATGCGTGGAAATTAAAGTCCCCTCTAAGATTTGGTAACAGCTTGTCAGGTGCTTAGGGTCTCACAAATCCTCAGTCTTAACACATGGAAAACCACATTCTACACAGAAGGGAGCTATCAGCTCTGGGGAAAGGCTGAAAGACATTATCCCCCAAACACTTCTAAGACATGCCCATGCCAGGGACTCCAAATGATCTACAAAGGGGCTTCTAAAGGAATGTCTCTGAGCCTCTCCATTTAATCTGTAGCCAGACAGTCACTTCTGTGTGCACACACCTGTGACCTTACCCCAAGGACTCTTCTGCTCCCCGACCTCTCTTTTTGGCTTGAGCACTTACCCCAACCTACCACGATGTGTCAAACATCATACACGTCCAGTCATCACCGTTCTCTACCAGGCTACATGATTTTAAAGGAAAGAGCTAAGTCCTGTCCATCCTGCTACACAGTTTATGGCTATAAGAATGGCTTTTATATAGTAGTTATTCAAGAAATACGAGTTGAATTGAACATGGCCAGTTGAACCCACCATAGGGATATCATTATTTTTACCAGCAATATAGATCTAATGGTTAAACACAGGGACACAGAAATTAGACCAAGGTGGGAATTCTTGGTTCTACCATTTACTAGCCGTGCTTTCTTGGACAAATTATTTGATCTCTCAAAGATTCCATCTCTTCATTTATAACATGAGGATACAGTAGTAACATCAGAAGGTTGTAACGGAGATCATATAAGTGCTTAGCACAGTGCCTAGAACATGGGAAGCTTAATTAACACAGCAAATTATTACTACCACTATTATTATTATTGACATAAAGGTGTTGATATTCAACGTTGGACCAATTGCTTAATGTCTGTATGTGAACTTGTTTGGATCTGGAGCTCTGACACGTACTTCTTGGGTTTCTGGTAGGTTTGCTGGGCTTGCTCCCCATCTTCACCTATAGTTCAAGGTCTATTTCATTTATGGAGTCTATACTCTTAGAGGAGATTCCTTGTGATTAGCAACTGCCCTCTTGTGCTCACCTCTTTCTGCATGCTTGCTTCGCTAACGTGTAACTAATCAGAAAGACATGGGGGCCTGGGCTGGAGCAGGATTGCTCTGTTAGCTGCTTTAATAAGAAAGTTACTTATGGCATTGTGACTAAGGCTATATCTGAATTTCCATGGAGGGGAAGGAGGCGGTAGCAAATTTTTTTGACTCAAGACTATTCCACAGAGGAGCAATGAAATAGCTTTACAGTAAGAACAAAAGGACAAGCTCACTTGCCAAAGCAGATCCTAAATCTGTGGCCCAGAGTGTGTATCTGGATGCCCAAAGCTGAAGAAGCATGGAGGCCACGGGTAAAGGAGCAGCACTGGCAGGCAAATGTTAGCCCGCAATTAGAACTCAAAGGTCAAGTGGAAGTAAAATATCCTTGGAGAAGGTAGAGAAACTATCAATGTTATGGATCCTTGATAAATCAAGGACAATTTATTTTTATTTACTCAGAAAATTACCTAGGTTGCCAAAAAAGACTAGAAAAAAGTTACTCTGCTCAATTTTCATAATCACACCTTCTTCTAAATGTCAGTGGCCTCTTCGAAGAGTCATATAGGTTGACTTCATTGTTTTGTCATGATCACAAGAAACCAGTCCATTAGAAAAATGCCAAAAGCGGGCGCCTGGGCGGCTCAGTCGTTAAGCGTCTGCCTTCGGCTCAGGTCATGATCCCAGGGTCCTGGGATCGAGTCCCATATCGGGCTCCCTGCTCGGCGGGAAGCCTGCTTCTCCCTCTCCCACTCCCCCTGCTTGTGTTCCTGCTCTCGCTATCTCTGTCTCTGTCAAATAAATAAATAAAATCTTAAAAAAAAAAAAAAGAAAAATGCCAAAAGCTACTGTGACTACATAGTCTCCAGAAAACTAGGTAGGCTATGATTATGAATGAGTAAAGGGAGTATCATGTATTTTTTTAAAAGATTTTATTTATTCTAGAGAGAGAAAGAGAAAGAGAGAGACAGAGAGAGAGCACATGGGGGGGAAGGGGCAGAGGGAGAAGAGAATCTCAAGCAGACTTCACGCTGAGCATGACCTGAGCTGAAACCAAGAGTCGGACGCCCACCTGACTGAGCCACCCAGGCGTCCAGAGGGAATAGCACACATTAACCTACCAATATATTCCCCTTTTTATATAAGCCACAATTTGATGTTATGACATCAAGTGAACCATACGCTGCCCGTTTGTACGTACAATATAAATGATAGCTCTTTGCAAAGTGCTCTGGAAGAGAATTCCAACCGCCCGAAAAGACAAGAGTTCCAGCTTTTCATGGCATTTGGCTATTGGTTATTAATCTGCTTGTCCTGAGAGACAAGTACGCGAGAGTGATAAATTAATTCCAATTTGGTCGGATTGTTCAGCGTTGCAGAACTCAGCGAAGTCTTAATAAAAGGTCATGGATGGTAACAAAGCTAATGGAATCTATCAAAATAGATACAGGAAAGCAACATTCAGCTCTCTTGGTGACATAATGACAAGAATATATGCAAATAAAAACATCGGAGCTGTTCTAAAACAGGAAACAGAAAGTTGTAACATAACAACAACATCTCCCGGAACAGACATTTGGGCTCGGCACTAGCTCTTTTTTTTAAAGGTTTATTTATTTGAGAGAGAGAGAGCACGAGCAGAGGGAGAGGGAGAAGCAGACTTCCCACTGAGCAGGGAGCCCGATGCGGGGCTCCATCCCAAGACCCTGGGATCATGACCCGAGCCGAAGGCAGACGCTTAACGACTGAGCCACCCAGGCACCCCTCGGCACCAGCTCTTCACCACGACTGTCAATGACAGCACAGTCGCTGTTCAATATGGAGGCAGCTGGGCAAAGACAGACTGCGTACGAGAGGGGGAAACACCAGCAAGTTTGGGCGGGGGCAGGATGGAAAACAAAATCTTCAGAGGCAAGGCCAAAACAACTGCTTCAGAAGGTGAAATCCACACCAGCTTTGGTGAAATGGTAGAAAGTGGACAACCACAATTCAGTTTCCTGGAGTGCTCTCCTCTCCGAGACAAACTCCCAAGTTACCCACGTCAAACTCACAGGGCGTGTTGGTGTATAACTGGAGAGATTATGGCTGATGTTTTTTTATTCCTTTTATGTCCCAAGTTTCCTTTGATGAGGATGCATTCTTTAAAAAAAAATCATAAAAGGAAGGAGAAAGGCAACATGGGAAAGAACTACACATATCACTTTTGTCTGGCCTTTCATGAGTCAATGTTTCCCACATACACCATTCGGGCCGGGGAGGATTTTGCTAGGTCACGTACTCCTCTTTCGTTTTGGAGGTCCCAGGGGCCACGGAGATCACATACCTGAGTACCAGAGGGAAGGAATGTTCTGGGGGCTGTGTTCAGCCTGGCTTGCCTAATTCACAGCCCTCGTGGGTACAGATCTCTCACTGTTACTCTAGGAAGAGAACTGGGCTACTTCATCAGCCAGCTAGCAGACTGGCCGGCAGCAGAAGCAGAATCAACAACAGAGTTAGGAACTCAATTTTCTTGATATTAAAAAAAGAAAAAAGAAAAAAAAAGCCAGGACATTAAAAATCATTCTACAATATTTGTGGTAGTTCAAGTATATATGCCATCAATGAAAAACATTAAAATACTCTATACTTCTAGAGAAAGGGGTATGGCAATTTATGTGGAACCTAAAACATTATTGCACAAAAGGGCTTCAGAAATCCTTAGTGGGGGTGCCTACTCAGTTGGTCAGTTGGTTAAATGTCCAATTCTTGATTTAGGCTCAGTTCATAATCTCAGGGTTGTGAGCTCAAACCCTGCATCAGGCTCTGCCCTGGGTGTGGAGCCTGTTTAAGAGTCTCTCTCTCCCTCTCCCTCTTCCCTGCCCCACCTGGCCCTCCTGCTCATGCTCTCTCTAAAAGAAAAAAAAGAAAAGAAAAAAGAAATCCTTAGTGACTGACAACTGCTGCCCTTAGATTTCTCTGTGAGTATCATATTCCTCTCCCTAGACAGCTCGTGAGAAGTTCAAACTTTTCTTAGGCATCCTTGTTGAAGATTAGTTGACTGTATATGGGTAGATTTATTTCTGGACTTTCTATTTTGTTCTATTGGTCTATCTGTCTTTCTCTACGGCAGTACAATATCATTTTGATGACTGCAGCTTTGTGATATATTCTGAAATCAGGAAATATAATGCCTCCAGCTTTGTTCTTTCTCAAGACTGATTCGGCTATTTGGGGTCTTTTATGGTTCTATATGAATTTTAGAATTATTTTTCATTTTCTGTAAAAAACGCCATTAGGATTTTAATAGGGAGTGCATTGAATCTGTGGATCAATTAGCGTAATATGGTCATTTTAATCATATTAAGTCTGACTTCTGCAATATAGGACTACATGGATGAACCCTGAGGACATTAGGCTAAGTCAGTCACGGAAAGACAAATACTACATGATTCCACATACATGAGGTTATCTATCTAAAATAGTCAAATTCACAGAATTAAAGAGTAGAATGAGAGTTGCCAGGGTTGGGGGTGAGGAAGAAATGGGGAGTTACTAAATCAGGGGGCACAAAGTTTAGTTGAATAAGATGAATAAGCTCCAGAGATATCTAATACATTGAACCCACAGTCAACAATAATCCTGCATTTAAAAATAAGAAGGTAAATCCCATGCTAAATGTTCTTGATACAATAAAATAAAATAAAGAGATCCAAGTGGCAAAAAATACATTTAAAAAATCATTTTTTTATTAGAGGCTGCTCTTTTAAATATACATGTTAAAGATAACACTGCTCAGGCTCCCAGACTGGATCATTTGAGCAATGATAACACTAATTATAAGAATCAACCCTACAGACTTCCCTCTTTCCGAAAATTAATCTGAAGGCCATTACAGAAATAGGGGAAAGGAATATGAAGTGGCAGGAAGGTACAAAAACTCTCTGGTACAATTTCTAAAAATTCTGGATATGGAAGAGGATGGACACACACCTCTTCTCACCATTAAAGTTCATATCCTTTACCTGCCACGCCTCCTTTGCCAAATACCTTCCCTGCAGCGGGGTGGGTTTTGTGTGGGAAAGTGAACAATGTCATATTAAACGACTTCATATTCGCCATGATACAGGAGATTTTCTCCTGATAAAATTTCTTTTACAGAGCTGACCTTTTGGATTCATCTTCTTTGAAAGTTTGGACAGGGGCAGCAATAATCCGCTGATGTGCTGAAGGCCAGCGCCCCTTCCTTACCTGTAATAACAATCTCTCATCGCCTATGACGGCGGCTTGGTTCCAACTGATCACTTCAGAGAACGGCAACTCCCATCCGTTGCTGAGCATCACAGGGATACAGGCAGCCTGGGTGAAGAAGGGGGCTTCGTGAATGTAAGGGCAGCGGCAGGGGGAGCCTTTCCAATGGGAGGTGACAGCAGGACAAGCCCAACTACCGGCGTTTCTTACTCGGATCGCTGCATGGACCCTGGGCCGCTTGGGCCAGAAGAAGAGTAAGCTCGCATGAGTTACTGAGTCGCGGGAAGGCTATACAGATCGAGCCGAGATTTTGATGTGGGCAGGCCTTGCCCCCGAAGGCTAAAACCCCATTTCTATTCTAGTGCGTGGTTCGGCTAACCTTATCGCCATGGCGACAACTGGCCTCATCCAAGAAGTTTTACTGAGGTAAAAAAAATCGTCCACCAACAGCATCCCAGCCTAGAACCAACCTTGAGTATAAACGGTTTTGTCAGGGTATGCCACACGTCTGCTTGCGGGGTGGCTGACCCCACCGTGAGGAGCAAAAGGGGTAGAAAGGGGGTTGGCCCTCCTGATGAAGCATGCTGTGGACTGAACTACTACCGGCTGCTCCCCTTTCCCCTGCGGTGCAAACATCGGAGACAGAACCTCGTTCCGCTCACTGTGGACGGATCCAAACCACTTGTCGTACCAACGTCCTGCTTGCACAGAGATCTGTCAGCCAAGAAACGCCAGGTTAAGGCAAATAACTCCTAATCCAAAGTGGAAAACTACTTGCTTCATGCGACATCCCACAGAGGCGACGAGAACATTCGTGTTAGGGTTATGCTCCACAGAACACACTGGAAAGGGCCAGAAGCAAGCTCTTCGGTTGGAGGACACGACAGAAGGATGTATGTTAGGAAGCACTGCGCACAAAAGCAGACTCTGGCAAGGTGCAGAACATAGAGGGGGAAAGAACAGAGAAGCCAGGAAGCAAGGAGTGGAGGAGGAGAGGGTCTCGGCTGAGAGTATGCTTTCTCAAGATCACGGAAGGCTGAGTGCAACTCCCAGGTGCAGGAAATGAGCACAGGTGTCTTCAGCAGGTCTTTCTGCAGAGTGAGACTAATAAGCAGATCCCCCCCACCCCCACAGGCCCCAGAGCTGCGGAGCCTGGGGATAGGTGGGCCAAAGTGAGGAGCGCGACCCCCTGGGCATCACTCTCAGAATTTAGAGGCACCAAGAGACGACAGAGTTGGGTGGGCAGAAAAGACAATTTGCTTTTGGGAAGCACCACCAAGAAGCCATTGTCTGAAGTCAGTGCTCTTGAGACTGGCTTCCAGGCAGGGCAGTGTGTCTGCAGGTTGCCCAATGAGGCCGCTGTTGGGCAGTCAGATCTACCCTCCATTTGCAAACGTGTCCCCAAAGAACCCATCCTCCCTGGTGGTGAAACCATTTAATCTTCCCATGTCCGAAGACAGGGAGTAAATCCTCTTCCCCCCACCCCCCTTATACAAAGTGTTGCAGACTTTCTTGGGAAAACAGACTTCAGGTGTTCAAGGCAAACTGTGCATTCTGTTTCGATCCCAGCAGAAGGGCTAAGGTGAAACCCACCCCGTCTGACTTCAGTCCTCAGCCCTAGTCTGGGGAGGGTTCAGAGTCTCTTACCTGCAGAGCCTCCAGGAACCTGAAGGACCCAAGCCTGCGACCACGAGGAACCAGACAGAAAGTGGCATTGTGCAGCATTTCCCGATAATCATACCTACAAGGAGAGGAGGAGCAATCAGCAAACGAAGACCCGTTAGGAGTGGGGGATGAATGAACATCTGTGGGTGCACACCTGCATGAAATTACCCAGAGCAACTCAGGAAATACACTGGCTGGTGGGCAGTTCTCACGTCCCCTTTGTGGAGGTGGGGGTGTTACACGAGGGAGAGCACATGTGAAGTTTCATGGGGGACAAAGCAATTAGGGGTACATAAAAGACAAGTCTGATGGTCCCAGGAACAATTTGGCTTGCCTAGGTTTGGCTTCCAAAAATCAGAGTTTTTTGTCTTGATGAAATGTCTTGTTCCTATAAGCTTAAAAAAAAAAAAAAAAACACAACGCGTTGCTCTTGATGCCATGTTATTCAGCAAAACTAAGACTGTCCTTGTTCCCCACCCCGTGCTATTAAAACCTACTCAGGAAACCTCCATTACAAGCACACAACAACATTCACTTTCTCCTTCACGCTGGAGTTTCTACATTTAACCAAGAATATTCAGCTATGCCAGACAAATACTCCTGTTATAAGAATGGTTGACACGACTTACAGGGGAAAGACAAGGGAGATGGAAGGAGCTGGCCTAAGAAATGGGGAAATAAGAATAACAAGAGAAAAAAAAACAGAGCAGGGGGGTGCAGAAAACCGGGGTGCAGAGAACGGGGGGGGGGGCAGAAGAGAGGATTGTGGCTTTTACTCAAATACCACTTGGCGGTATCACACGGTTTTTGCACTTGAAAAAAGGCAAAATATAACACGAGCGTCAGCTGTCTCTTTCTGCTGGTGAAGTGCAGGAAAAGCAAGGAGCATTTCATTTTGTTGAGGGCTATCACTTTAAATGTGAGACCCACAAACACAGTCCTAAACACACAGTTTCAGGTTCATTATGAGTTTAAGCAAACTTGGGAAGCCAGAAATGGCTCCTGTCCTATGAAAGCTGGATTCTGAGAGCTAAGATGAAATCACTCTCATTTTTCAAGAGCTTCCAGTGCTCGGCAGACAGGTGTGACTTTGACCGTGGCATACGTCGCCAGCATTTTCTGACTCTAATAGTCTAATTTAGTCATAGCCTCAAGGCATCAGATTCTTCCCTCCTCGTTTTGGGATACTGATATATACATTTATATTTTTAAAGTCCACATCTATTTTTATATTCTCATACAAACTAGGCATATGGGAGTAAGCCAATTTTCAATTATAAACCCGTCATTAAGAAGAGACATGATGCAAAGGACCATTTGCTTAAACAAGCTTGTACAACTAATTTGCACAAGAAAAGGTCACCGTGAATGGATTAAGATTATCTCCATTGAGAGTAAAATAAAAACCCTCGCTGCATTAATTAAACTGCAAAATAGACTTGAAAGTAGAAAAGATTTTTAAGAGGGCTCAAATTTGGCTAAATAAGAAATATTAAATTATGATGGTAATGGCTTCTTCTTTGCTCACCAAACATAGGGAAATAATTGATAAGTATCTTCAAATTCAACTGTTAAAAATGTTGGGATCTCTACCTAATGAATGAAGAGGGGAATATGTATAGACACACACACACACACACAAATATACATATAAACTTTAAACTCTAATTGTTTTTAATATAAAAAGGTCAAACATGCTTCAGACTACAGCAAAGTTTAATAAACGCCCAGAATAGAAACCCCTGAGGGACTAGCACAGAAGGTCCTACATCCTCATCATTAGGCTGCTAAAAATGTAAAATCCTATTAATGTTCTGGATGGTAACAAGTTTCAAAGTTGCCAGTTGCAGAATTTACTTTAGGGAAGGAGTGGAGGTAGAGGGAAGGCAGAAAACTTACAGCAAAAATTCAAATGACAGTTATTCTAGGATGTTGATTTTTAAGTGGTGGTAGAGAAGCAGGATTTGCTCATGCTGGGGATAAAACTTACACGATTGAAGCTTGTGTTCATTCACACAACAGGTAACGGGAGATATGGGATGAACATTCTTGCCCCTAGGTAGCTGTGACATTATGAATGAAACACATGAGCTCTCTGGGACTCAGTTTCCTCATCAGCAAAATGACAAGAGATTGTTTGAATGTCCCGTTATTCTTTATGTTACTTTTAGGTAAGACAGAATGTCCTTTCAGAATATCTCACTGCTCCAAAGGTTTCCATAACCCTTGTACAAATAAGTGTATGTATATCTGTACGTATACATAGGTATCTGCTCATGTGTGTACAATGTATGTTTGACGTTTGTGTATCCCTAGAACCACATAAAGACACATACAGGACATGTACACATAAAACTTAAAACAATGATTTTCAGATTTCTAACCATGCTCAGCCCATGAATCTGCAAGGGGTCAGTCGTTCTAGGTGGGCCACATATGTGTTTGGTACCCTTCCGCTCAGCCCTTCTATGGACCCCCCTCTCCATTTGGATGTGCTCACACATCCCACATCTATCTCCTTCTAGATGCTTAAACTCATTCATTTTTTTTTGCAGTCATTCTCTCAAGCACAACGTTCCGGGCCCTGTTCTAGTCCTGCAGAGTTGTGCAGAGAAGATCTTACTCTAGTTGCTAGACCTACCAGAGAATCATCTGATAATTCAGAAAGGCAGATGAGAACGGAGGGCGTAAAATCTCCTGGGCGCGTGTGCATCATAGAGTTCATTCGAGAAGGCTGGCCTTGCACAGTGAGGCACTAGCTCTGTGGATACTCTCCCAGCAAAACAACAACTTAACTGGTAAAAATTATAAAAACATTCATTAAAAGTTTCTGGAAATTGTCCTAAGGATATAATGACAAATGGAAAAACATTTGTTCAAGAAAACCTACCAGATCTTGGCAACAACAGTGAGCGTCTGTGGCATTTGAGCCATGACCTGCTCCATTACCAACCCCTCCCAGCTCCGCCTTCCAGAAGCTCCATCTTAGGCAAGTTTAGTCAAGAAGACTGGGCTGCCTCTCCTCCCAGCTGCCATCAAGAAAGTGAAAAGACAACCCACAGAAAAAAAGAAAATATTTGCAAATCATCGACCTGATAAGAGACTTTTGTCCAGAATATGTAAAGAATTCTGACATTCAACAATCAAAAGACAATCCAGTTTGAAAACATGCCAAGGATGGACTAGATATGTTCCAAAGAAAATACACAAAGTGCCAATAAGCATGTAAAAAGATACTCAACATTACGAACCATTAGGGAAATGCGAATCACCCACGAGGATGGCTACCCTCAGGAGAACAGCTGCTGAGGAGGCTGCAGAGAAACCGGAACCCTCACATATTGCCGGTATGAAGGTAAAACGGTGCGGTCACATTGGAAAAAAGTGTGGCAGTTTCTTTTACTAAAACTAAAAATGGGATTAGCGTATGACCCAACAATTGCACTCCCGGGCATTTATCCCAGAGAAAATGAAAACTTATTTTCACGCAGAAACCTGCCCATGAATGTTCACAGCAGTTTTATCCTTAATAGCCCCAAACGGGAAACTATCCAAATGTCCTTCAATGGGTGAATGATTCAACAAACTGTGGCACATCTATAGCCTCGAATACTCAGCAATAAAACGAAATGAACTATTGATACACACAACATCCTCAAGGAAATTATGCTAAGTGAAAAAGCCAATCTCAAAAGGATATATACTGCATTATTTATTTATATAGCATTCATAAAATAACTGTAGGGATAGATAACAGGTTAGTGGTTATCAGTGATTAGAGATGGGGGAAGAAAGATAGGGAGAAGACACGTCAAGTGAGGGGGGCAGCCTTCTTAAAGGGAATCGTTCTCCACGATTAAGTTTAGAAACGTAAATCACATCAAAATCATAAACTTCTTCAAAATAAGAGATAATTAACACATGATATCCTAAGCAAGAAGGTAAGTAGATAAGGCAGGCAACTCTCTCAGAGAACTTTCAGCTTTAATTAATAAATGGTTTTGTTACCCTTTTCAGATGGGCATTAAGCTCCCCATTGTATAGGTAGTGACCCAGAAGTTAGAACAGTTCTCATAAATGACTGCAAAGAAAAATGCAATAAAATGACAAGACCTGAATTTAACCTAGAAACCAGGAACCACTCTATGGCCATAATAATTTTCTCCTTAAACTTGTACAGAATAATGGATGGGATACACCCCATTTAAAATGGGCCATGTAATAATGCATAATTGAAGTCCTTCCCCTCCATATGAAACACATTTTTGCTGGCAGTAATTCAGTGCACCTAGTGGGGGAGGGGCAGTGTGGTGGGGGCGGGGGTTCTCCAAACGTGTTCTCCCAACCAGGAGCATCATCCGCACCACCTGGGAACCTGGTAGAAATGGGAATTCCCAGCCTCACCAAGGCCCACTGAGGTAGCAACTCCGGGGAAAAGGTCCAGAATTCTGTTTTAACAAGCCCCTCTAGGTAATAAGGATGCATCCTAAATTTTGTGCTAAGAGCTCAAAAAATTTTTGAGTTAAGATGTTAGGAATACAAAGCTTACTGAATAAGCAGATTTAGACACAGCCAAACCTGGGTTCAAATTTCATCTTTGCTATTTCCAAGCTGAGTGATCTTGGGAAAGGTATTTGTCTAAATCTTGGCTTCCTGGTTGGCAAAATGGAGATACTTCTACTATGAGGCTTAGATGATACCACTTAACTCAAACACAGGCATGTCATAAACATCCATAAATGGTAGCTATTATCATTATGGCTCAAGGAAGGCAACAGAATATAATGGAAAACGGAGCTGACTTGTTAGAAGACATGGCTTGAGGACTTTGGGTTCTGGATCTACCACTTTCTATGGGGTCCTATGTAAATGGAGTTCTCTGTACATCAAAGTCGTGACGGTCAAATGAGATCATGTCCATGTCCTATAAACTGCCATGTACTACGCAACTGCAAGTTATTGTGGTAAATGACATCAGGATGAGAGGAATAAAAACATTAAAAAAAAGAAAAAAGTAACAATGAAAAAAGAAAGAAAAGAAAGGACTGATCCCCAAAGACAGAGCCAGAGAGAAATGTGGAACAGACCCTTTAAAATAAAATGCAAATAGAAGCTGGGAATCAGAACAGAACAGCAGCTTCTAATTCAAAGGATTCTGCCTTATTAATCAAAAGCTGCATAGACAAGGATGCTGCTGGTGCAGGGTGCCTACCGTAGGTCCTCCTGCACGTCCCACAACTCCTCTGGGGTGTGCACAGTTTCCATGAGAGCCTGCTTTCTGCTAATCAAAGAGGGTAGGCCCAAAGCAAGTGATCCGGCCTCTCATCTCTGTAGTCATACAATTCTAGTCACCCCGTGATGTTGCTACAGTTTGTCTCAAGTATTTATTTGTAAAGTAAGTGAACATCTATGCTATCTGTTCCCTCCAGTCTCCATCCTCATAAGTACTTAATCTTTGCTCACACCCAGGTTTGAATCACGTCCCTTAAGAGAAAAAGAAAGAAACCAAAAACAATTTATGACTGCTGTAGTTCCATAAAGTACACTGGAAGAAGGGAAATAAAATAGCTTCCTCAGCACCTCCTCTGTGCTTTCTTTTATTCAATCAACAAACATTAATTAGTTGAATGCCTACCATGTGTCAGACACTACTCAAGGAACTGATGGTCCAGTGAAAAGGCAGATGCGTTATTGCTATTCAGTGAGGGAATATGATGATCAGTGATTGTTATTTAGCGGTAGGATGGAGGCATGAGGTGGATTATGCGAAGAGAAACAAGAACAACAACCTGGCTTTGGTGGGGAGACTGAGAAGCGGGGTGCCTCCACGAGCAAGGGAAACTGAACTAATTATTAAGTGAAGAGCAAGAATCAGCTTGGCAAGGCTGAGAGGAGGGGCAGTAGGAATTTTGGGGGGGGTAGAAACAGCACAGCAGGAACAAACACCAAGACGAGAGAACCCACCACAGTTTGGGGGAGGGGGAGGTGATGGATGGGGGGAGGGAAAGGAAACTGCTGGTAGGTGCGGGGTCCCCCTGGGCAGACTATGTGTGGTATCTCTCCTGGAGCTCAGATGCGATTCTGTGCAGTGGTCGTGAGTCACCGAAGGGCTTAGCAGAAGAATGACACTTTCCCAATGGCATTCTTAGGACCTGCTAACCTTGCCAAGAATGCAGGTCACAGCTCTGGAGCCATTAGGGCTCCAACTCCAGGCTTTCTGATTCTAAAGGGTGATTGCCTTCCACCACGTCACGCTGCCTCTTTGGTCAGCTCACACAAATGCAGAGACTGAAAAGACATTTCTTTCTTTTTTCTTTTTTTTTTTTAAGATTTTATTTTTAAGTAATCCCTACACCCAACGTGGCACTCACACTCACAAGCCCGAGATCAAGAGTTGCATGCTCTACCAACTGAGCCGGCCAGGCACCCCTGAAAATACATTTCTTATGGAGTGAAGTCCTAAGCAGTTCACCTGGTTTCGAGCACTAGCCACAAGTGGTTACCACTGAGAGGACCCTTTCTCCCCGACCCAAAACTCTGCGTCACGTCCCACCAGCCGTTCAGTCCAAGATGGTGCTCTGTTTTTTATGAACCATATTGCCGGAGACCCTTTCTTGGACTTGATAGACTTAACACGTAAAATCTCAATCATGTTTGAGAAAACCCAAAGTCCGTAACACGTAATAACATGAAATTGGCCCAAGACATAAATGTGAACAGAGAAACATACCTTTAGTTAGAAAATGGGTCCATCTGGCCCCCAGAGTACGGCCATGTGATACCTTGTAAGCATTCCTACAGAAGTACAGGCCCCTGCGGTCTCTGAGAATTCGTGGGACACACTAAGCCTGTTTCTCCGCCAGCGACACACACAGCTTTTGAGCACACGAATGAGCTCCATGTGTTCCAGCGTCGGGCAAATGCTGAGAGCTAACTCACGTGTGGTGCTGGACCGGGCTGACCAGGGGGGTGGCAGTCTCGGGGACACTTAGCAGCCCGCAGTCAGAAGGCACTCGCCAGGTGGAGGTGGTGATTTCTCATTCCAGCGATGCCTGCCTTGAGCAGTGCCTGCTGCTAGAACCTCGGGGGCACCCAGTCAGGCCCCACAGTAGGACTTTCTTACAGTGCTCCTCAGAAGGCTGTTGCTGGTCCCACACTGTGCACCGCAGAGAGCAGTGGTTGGTTACAATGAGGGACGGGTAGCGACATCCACCCTTTCACATTTCTTGGCTATCCACAAAAAACCATCTCCGTTTTATTGTCCATTTAAAACCCATTTCAGTATTGGGAAGGGAGGGAGCTCTGGCTGGAGCATGAGGCCCCAGGGGAAGCGTGGACTCTTGCACACACATGGTCTCACTGAAGCCTCAAGTCCACGCTGGGAGGTAGGTATGGTTATGCCAGCTTCCCATGGGGGAGAAGAGAGAGTCAGAAGACACTTGGAAGCAAACACCCTGTCTGACTACACTGGATCATAACCCCATATCATGTCAAAATTCCCCCACCCCATCTCTACCCTAAACATCTACTGACAGTTCAGAACTTTAAACTTGGACTTCGTGGTAATCACCACCTACGTAAACTAACAAATCCAGCATGAGCCAGGGGCACCTCTTCCTTCAACATGGGTAGAAGACCATCTTGGTTCCCTCTCATTAAATAGCAGCTCAACGGCGAATATGTAAAAGCAAGTGATAAAATATGACAGCCATTAAAGGTAACAATTATTTTTTTCTAAAGATTTATTTATTTGAGAGAGATGGGGGGGAGGGGCAAGGGAATGGAGAGAGGGAGAGAGAATCCTAAGCAGACTCCCTGCTGAGCACAGAACCCAATGTGGGACTCGATTCCATGACCCTCAGATCATGACCTGAGCCGAAATCAAGACCATCTGACTTCACCAATGGAGCCACCCAGGTGCCCCTAAAGGTAACAATTATAATAATGATACCTCTACCCCCCTACACTGATTACAAGTTTCCTGTGGGCAGGGCAACAACCTGGGCTCATTATTGTACTTTATCTCTACACCTACATGTGAAATGGCCCCATTTTTATTATTATTATTTTTTTTAATAGATTTTATTTATTTATTTGACAGAGAGAGACAGAGTGAGAGACAGAACACAAGCAGGGGGAGGGGAGAGGGAGAAGCAGGCTTCCCGCGGAGCAGGGAGCCCGATGCGGGGCTCGATCCCAGGACACTGGGATCATGACCTGAGCCGAAGGCAGACGCTTAACGACTGAGCCACCCAGGCACCCTGAAATGGCCCCATTTTACAGATAATGAAGTAGAGCAACAAAGATTTTACGGGGCTCGTACAAGAGCACATATTGTGCAGAATCCACAATATGCTCTCTTGTCTCTCAGAGCTGCTGAGAAGGAGTGATATGGTGACGAAAGATTTCTACCGCATTGGGCCGGGTGACGTAGATCTCAGAATGTTGTCAGGCAGAGACGATTGGAGCACCAGCTTCTGTGCTCAGCAACACCAAATTTCAAACGGTCCCGAGATAGATGCACCTCCGGGACACGTGGGTCTCAACAATTCTTTGGTCAGAAAGAAAGCATTTCTGGAAATGCTACCTAAAGTGTGACCTGGGTACAGGGGGGACAGAAGAGGGAGGGGTGATAAAAAAAAGCCAGCAGCAACAATGACCTCGCGTGGATAAAATGGGTCTGCCAGAGGTACACCAAGGTCTTGGCTGCAGGAGCTAAGTGCCTGTGACCGACCCGAGGGCAAGTGGGAAGCCCGAGGTCATTATCTTACCATTAACTTTCACCAGGCTCTGTGCCAAGGAGCCTGGCCGAGGGGAGCGGGGCCAGGGAGCGTGGCCCGAAGCTGAGAACACCAGCACGGAGCATCTGTCCTAAATGGCAGCTCCTCATCAGGGACAGGCCAAGTCTCAGGGAGCAGGCAGCAGCAGGGGGCACCTCTCCCCAACACAACCCTCTTTCCTTCCTCTGCTTTTCCTGCACTCCTGGAGGAAGCCTCCTTGGATCCCTGAGTCTTGGCCAGAGACCCTCTCGCTGCTCACACAGCGCCCAAGGCCGACCTTCTATTGCTCATACTACATTAAGTTGCCCATTTTCCTGTTTTCCTTCCCTGGACTCCAGAAGACAGAGCCATGGTCCCACTTTCTGCTGAACCAGCCCCCCACCCACCCCACCCCAGAGCCTGGCCTACAGCAGCCACTCGAAAAATAGTAAATGGATGACAAATGCTCAGATGCTCAGCATCCATCGGTTTGCATTTAGGTGTGCAGGGGCTATGAGAGCAAGACGAAGACCAAGACAGGCAAGCCCTTCTTCACGACGATTGCCTCTATTCAGCCATAACAACGTGTCCAGCTCTTGGTTATGCCTGATCTTCCCAGGATGATCTTCACTTCTGTGTTTAGGCTGAGCCAAAGTTAGAGAATGGAAAACAGTGTCTTTTATTTATTTATTTTTGTCTTCCTTTTGTACACTTCCTATCCCTTCTTCTCTGTCTTTAATTCTAAAGGCCTGGCAGCTTGTTAAAAATTTCATTTTCTTTCTGCACACTGGTGAGGGTGGGAAATGTGCTTCACCGGCCCTGATAAATAGCATTATTTGCAAATCGAGTCAAATGTGCAGTGCTACTCAAAGTGAACCCTCACCTGGCTGTCCTCCACGTCAGAGCTGAAGAAAAGCAAACAAATGGTAGAACTTCCTCCTGGCTTCCTAAGGATAAACACTGCTTTGGTCCAAAGGCAATGACTCCCCATCCCCCAAAGAAAACTGGGCTCAACCCGGCATTCTGACCGCTTCCCTTCTTGAGCCAAGACATTCTTTCCTGCCCGGCTGGACTTGGTCAGCCCTGGGATTAGGAGGATGTCTGGAATTCCTGCTGGGCTGTTCTCATCACCAGAGCAGGCACTAGCCAATGGTGAATAGGACATGCCCCTGCATTCTTTGTCAGCACATAAGACTTTCGTCTGGTCCTTGCACTTAAGTGATTATAAAATACCTTGAGAATCCAATTACAGTTAATGAAATGACAGCTGGCTCGGCTAACCTCACCTTCCTAACTCTGCTCCTATTTTTGCCATTCCTGGGGTCTACCTTCTGACTTGGACAGTCAGGGCCAGCTCACTTCTGCGCCCTTCGCGCTGAATCAGCAAATGAGGCCTCAGAAGTCTGCGGAGGTAAAGATGGTGCATCCTCAAGAAATAATGGGACACCAACATCATATGAAAGCTGCGTGAAGCTGGTCGACTATGAAAAGTTTATTCTTTCCCTCTGGGTATGTGAATGTATAAACATACAGGTGCATGTGTGTCCCTGGGACATAAACATCTGTGCTATGGTTAACGACCTGATAGCACGTATTGTTTATTTACCAGATCACTCTCCCATAAGGGTTTGGTCAGGGGAGACTGGAAAGGCCCATAAATCCAGATTCTGCCATTTCCTTTGGCAGAAGAACAATAGTGCCCTGGGGGAGAGAGTCTGAGCTCGATGTCACCCCTCCCTTCTCCCCCAACTGGCTCTGCTCAGCCCAGCTCCCCTTGAGAAGCAGCTAAGGAGCTAGCCAACTCCTAGGTGGCCTCATTTTGGGAAAGGCCTATGGGACAGAGAAAATTTAAGTACCTAATAGGGGAGGGGTATACCAGGTGGCCTTTAAGATGCCTCTTGCTCTGATATTTGTTCAGTGGACAAATGAATCCTGAACAGCTCCTATGTGCCTGGTAGCACACTGAGCAGAGGGGAAACAAAGATGCAAACACCCAATGGTTTTTGTAATTATACTGGAACCCCAATCTCCACACACCCCTCTTTCCTAGATCTCCTTAATTCTACTCCTTTGGGTCTCCACACGAATAGAACAACAAGAAGCATACTTTGGTTCATATTAGTTTCAGGTCAGAATAAGTTCAGTCTTACAGGTTCAATCCATTTTTTCCCAGAGTAACCAAAAATACCCTTAAAATGCTAACTCCAAGGCTGAAAACCCCCCAGGGGCTCCTCATGGCACTTAGAATAATATTCACACCCCTTGCCCTGGCCAACAGGACTCCATGAGAACTGGCCTCTGCCCACAGCATGCCCCTCTCCTCACCTACCATCTACTGCTAGCAGCTTCTCTACACACAACTGGCTCATTACCATCTGCTGGACTTGTACTGGATATGTCCTCTGTCTGGAATATTCTCCCCAATCTGCCCCAAGATGCAAATCAGCATTCAGAGAAACAGGCCCTCCTCAGAGAGGCCCTCACAGACCAGCCTGCGTTCCCTGCACTCACTGTCCCATTGGCCTGTTTCCTCTCTGTCCTAGGATTTACCACTGTCTGAATTCACCCATCTGCTTGTTTTACCAGCTCACTCACCTTCTCTATAAATATCATATACATACACCATGAGAAAAGGAGCTTACCTGCTCTTATTCACCACCGTGACCTCAGCTCCTAGACCTGTGCCTGGACCATGGTAATCTTAAGAAATATTTGTTGTTGAATGAATACCAGATCTCCTCTCATTCCTCAGGGAATAATACCCATGAGGTCCCAAAGTGTCCAAGTTGCTGGCCAAGTACGCCAGGATAACTCCTAGGACAACTTTCTACAAGAACACAGAAGAGCACAGAGAAATTTTCTTCTGTCTTTGTGTGTGTGTGTGTGTGTCCAATACTAGCCTCTCTTCTCTGGTTACTATTAAGATTCATCAACTGCTCTAAATGCCATCTGCTATGAAAGCAAAATCTCATTAAAAATGTCTTTGGAGAAAAATTTTTTTTAAAAAGAATGCCTTTAAGAGAGGTTTATGTAGAGGGATAGAATGAAAGCTGCATGAACAAACATTAGAAAGTATAGTTTCTGGTCTTGACTTTGTCATTAATGGTTTGATTTTAAAAGAGGCACTTTGGTTCTAAATCCATCTCATTTATAACATGGACCAATCATGCTAGTCTGGCTTACCTAACAAGGTCTACTGAGGATCTAAGGGGACAGAGTACATGAGAACTTCATATAAACTAAAGTGCCCCTGAGAATTTTATATAAACGGAAGTGCGTAGGAATATTGGAGAGCACAAGGCAAGGGCTTTCTTGGAACGGTCTTTGTATATGAGGAGGTCATAATGTAGATGATGTCAAAGGCTTGGCATTGTTTTGGTTCTTGTCCTCTTTTTTTTTCTGTAAGATTTTATTTATTTATTTGACAGAGAGAGCGCGCACAAGCAGGGAGATAACAGAGGCAGAGGGAGAAGCAGGCTTTCTGTTGAGCAGGAGTCCAATTCGAGGCTCAATCCCAGGACCCTGTGACCATGACCTGAGCGGAAGGCAGACGCTTAACCGACTGAGCCACCCAGGCACCCCTCTTGTCCTTTTTTTTGAGTCCCAAATTATTATGGCCTATACCCCAAACCCAACCAATGCTTCAGAAGTGCAGATCATTTTCCAAAAGAAGCATCTGGAATAGCTAATTTGTTACTGAAGACAAGGATGAAACACACACAATCCTGGAAGGGTCTGGAAAGCCAGCCACGATTCCCAGGGCTCCACTGTGCGAGTTCTCAGCTATTAGCCAATCGGTCCATTTTCAGGGTATGCATCTGTAATGAAGATGGCTCAGAACTCTTGGCTACGGGGCCCTTAAAGAGAGAGCAACTCTGTCACGTGGACCGTCTTGTTGCTTAGTTTCCACTAAGGTATCTTGGCTTTTCAATAAACCGTCAAGTAAAACTTGGCATCAAACACAAAGTGAGTAACTTCCTCTGTAGAGGAGCTGACGGCTCGGCTGTGTGTCCGACAGATAGCTGCTCAGAGTTGTCTCTAAAGGCGACTGCGTCCTCTCGGGAAGGGAGCTGGTACCACAGTTCCCTGTCCTACAGTTTACCACTGTCTGAATTCACCCATCTGCTTTGACCAGTCACCAGGCGAGCGAGCTGGTAAAAGGCGTAAAGTCAAAGCAACATTTAGGGATGATCTTTATGGAAAGTTAACCCTGCGACGCCCATCGACCACATCCCTCTCCACGACTGTTGGTTTTGGAATTATAAAAGTTTTGGAGGTGTGAAAACATAATTGGAAAACTTTTTTTTTCCTGCTTAAAGGCCTAATTGATTTCACAGGTGTTTAATTATCATTTGCTGTGAGGTAATACCTTGTAGTGCCATAAAAAATGGATTTAATTTTCGAGTGCTTGCAAAACCACTGCCAAAGCCAAGTGAGAGCTAAAAGCTAGATAATTATTCTATAAATCAAACACACTGTCTCCTTTCTTTGAAATTTTTAATACTTGGAGATAATGATATCTGACAACCTTGAAACTAACATGAAAAGGATTTTCTTGCCACGTGCCAAAAGGCAACGACTGGAGCATTTTAGGCAGTTTGGTTCATTAACAGTGACTCGGGCAGCCTTGAGGTCCTGCCTGTGGGCTCCCAAAACATGCCAAGGGTAAGGGCATTGGTGTATGTCAAGATAGAGTATACTCTACCAACATCAAACGGCCACACGTCCAGTGAGGTCCACAGAAAAACAGGAATGAAACCCAAACCACCCTTAGCACCAAAAACTGCCTGAAAACAACCGTGAGCCCAAACTCAGAGTCCTGGAATGTGGAAAGTGGAGGTTTTTCAACTTGATCAATGAATACTTTCCTATCTCATGCTTATGGCAGAACACTCATGCTTTCTGTAATAATGAGAGAGAGAGAAATCATGAAATAATTAAAAAAAAAATGTTAACAGCTGGAAGGCACTGCCAAGATCGTCCACTCCAAACGTTCCAGATGAAAAAAGCAAAGCCAGGAGAGGTCAAGTAACTTGCCCAAGATACCACCACCAGGGGCAGAAGCAAGATAAAAAAAGGTGAGTTCCGAGCGGGCAGAGAAAAAGACAGCTTGAAAATAGATTTGGAGTCCCAATCTCAACCAAAATCTAAAAATAAAAGGATTTTTTTAAAAGGGGGGAAAAAAAATCATTCCATAAGAGGAGTGGCTATTTCTTCAGCAGAGCCCAGTTTCCGAGGAAATGTTGAAACTGCCTTAAATAACCAGATGGGGGTTTTAGTTGCTGCCACGTTTAAAATTTTTTTTCTCCAACTTTTATTCAGAAGCTGCCGAAGTCCTAATACATTCCATTAGATCAAGGGTGCTTACGTGATTTCAGAAAGTGGGGTGATCTGGTGGGGCACACACGCTGTCCGCGCTATTTAATTTAATGCACGCCCCACAAATCACTGGACAGTATGGATTTTCAGGTGGTTCGAGGTGGCCTTTATAGTAATGGTTAAGGCATTAGAAGGCAAAAGGCAGTATAACTGGTGCCATTCCTGGACACCGTGCTTGGGTCCTCATGGTAAAAGTAAAAAAAAAACTGTGTGCAGAGAAGGCAGGGGAAAACCTGGGTGCCCATGTAGACTAAAAGGGGTAGGATGGACAGGCATTCTCAGGGACTGGCTTGGAATTGCAATGGAAACTCTTGCTATCAGTAAGAATGATGATAATAATTAGAACTAACACTTCTTGTGAGCTTATTCCATGCCCAACCTTCTGCAGAGCACGTTATAGCTGGCCATTTGATCTTCTGACAACCCTGTGAGGTAGGGAATGTTATGTCTCCTACTTTATAGGAGAAGAAATCGAGGATTATATCTAAGTTGTCTACATTCATTTAATAAGCAGACAGGTGGGATCTGAACTCAGGCATTCTGACTGTAGGGCCCAATTTATCATAGAGTAGCACAATGCCTTGCTTCTAGAATGCTTCTTGGAGATGTCCTGTGTACTAGCTAAGTGAGCTCTGTCTTGAGGGACACCAGGGGAACCCCTATGGAATCCCCTGGACTGATTCACGGTCTTCTGGTTGGAAACAGCCTGGTACTGCACCGGATCTTTTATCTGGTTCTGAATTAGAGAAGATGTCCTTCCCGGGGTCACCTCCCTTCTCAAATATTACTCCTGGATCCTGGGGAGTAGACAGAGCAGGTAAGAAACAAATGGCTGCTCATTTGCTATATTTTATCCCAGAAAGGACCGCTTTTAGAACATAGAAACCTCAAGGCCTTGTTCTAAGAATTTATATAATTTTACGTTCCCCATCCACCGCAAGGCTTTGGTACCAAGACCCACAACCCACCTTTTAGTTAACTAGAAAACCATGTGGAACCCCTCCAATGTGTGCAGGTCCCTAATCCCATATGAACAGGACAGGGAAGAGACACAGAATAAACACTGCAGGAGACACTGGTATCTTGTTCATGCACTCACTTACTCATCCATCCACCCATCTACCAATAATACTTATTGTGGGGGCGCCTGGGTGGCTCAGTCCGTTAAGCATCCGACTCATGATTTTAGCTCAGGTCATGATCTCAGGGTGGAGAGATTCAGCCCAGCGTTGGGCTCCTTGCTGGGCGTGGAGCCTGCTTAAGTTTCTCTCTCCCTCCCCCCAATCCTCCCCCCTCCCTCTTTCTCTCTAAAAAAAAAAAAAAAAGAAATAATAATAATAATACTTATTGTGAACCTACCTAAGAACCAGGCATGCCGTTGTTAGGAGCAAGGAATACACGGTGAGCAAAAATTCATCATCGCCATCATCACATTTCGTTACCTTGGGGACTTCTCCCTTGTTGGGGAGACTGATATTAAGTGATTTTTAATGAGAGGAGAGACTAATGGTACTCCAAACGCACGCAGAAGACAGTGACCTTGTCAGGATGAGGGGACTGAGCTGGGACCATAGGGTGAAGCAGGCCTGGGGCTGAAAGGAAGCACAGTGAGCAGTGTTGATGGGCAAACCGTCAAAGGCCACCAAGATGGCCTGGGTGCAAAGACTGCCAAGAACTTTAAAATACGTTTGGGCAAGCAAAATACACATACAACAACTACTCATCTCAACAAGTCAAAAACACCTTGCTGCGACAAAGACTAACTCTCAGGATGTTTGTACAAAACAAAGGCTGGGGCTTCTCGCTGCCTGGAAACAGGAGTGTGGTGAAAGTCGGCCTGTCTGGATGGATGAGCGCTTCCTGTGACACCTGTCAATTGTACGGAACGTTCTAGAGTCCACACACCTGTGAAGCAATGGCACCCGGCAGCTGGTCTGAACCCACGTTAGAGACGGGAAAGCTGCGGCAGGAAGGAGCCGTCACATCCCGGTGAGACCGAACGAGCGCCCCCTGCGGACTGCTCCGTCCATTTCCCCTGCTCTCCCCCCAGGACAGGCCAACTCACCTAGCGTAACCCTTATTTACGAGGGCCACAAAATTCTACAAGCTCTGTAGAGATTGTGCTGAGTCCCTAAATCATCATATTTTCACAGTAATTAAAAGCCAAATTCCCCAACTCCCTAAATGTCACGAGCAGCTTGAATGCCGGTATTTTGCCCTAACGTAGAACATCTCTAGGGTGAAGGAAATCATGAGAGGAAAGGCAGAGATGCCATAATCGCAGAAAGCGGCGGCCTCACAGGGCAGGGGACGTGGGCCGAGAGGAGAAGGAAGCCAGGGCTCCCGCTGGGAGGGCGCATTCGGGATCTGCCCCTGGGGGCTGGCTTCTGCCCAGCGGCCTCGAGGGCTGCCTGCTGGCGGGCCTGACCCAGGGCCCGCGGACAGGAGAGGCCCCGTGAAGGCATCTCTCTGCCACCGTGATGTGTCCTTCCTGCTGATTTAATACTCCTTCAGGTGAGGGCATGAAAGAGGGAATTTCAGTTATTAAGGCATTAGTTTGGGTTGGAGCCAAGAACAAAAGAAAAGCCACCACTGGGCTTTGCCCAGCAAAGACACGGCTTTCATGCATCTGCCTTCTGGACTAATTTAGGGATTACAGGACCTACCCAAGAACCTCTGACATCAGAGCAAGCCACTGCCACCTGGATCTTTAAGGCTGCTAATCCCCTTAGGGGAAAAAAAAAACCCGGAAGAAAAGATGGGGGGACGATCTACATACATATTCCAGCATCACAAAACACATTTTGCATTCTTTCAGTCAAAATCCTGCCTAGAAAAAGAAAGCTGATGACAAGAGTCCAAGGAAGGGCTCCCAGTAAAAAAATAATAATAAATTCATTCATTCATTCATTCCCATGCAGGAATTACCATAATGCTCAGAACACAGCAACTGCCACAGTGATATGGTAAGCGCTGTGCTAAGGGCTCTCTGCACAGTGGATCACAATCTGAAGTTAGTATGATTATCCCCATTTTACAACTGAGCACGGAGGCTGACAGAGGTTCAATAATCTGCCCAGAATTATATAGCCAGTAAATAAAGACAACTGGAAATCAAATGTGGTTGGTCCAAACCCGAAGTACGAGAACCTGCCGGACTGTCAGCTGTGTTTTGTACCTGCGGTATCTGATGTCTTAAGAAAGAGGCACAGCTGAGATCCTTCACAGCATTAGCACTGAAAATATTTTGATGCTCGTTGCAACAGGTAATTCAAATAAAGTATTACCAAACCTTAACATACAGACCTCACGTGTACGCTGACATTAAAATGGCTTATTTCTAGGTTTTTCCTGATTGCAGCACTCTGGATAAGTTAATATATTTGTTGTCTGGCTTTCTCTCTCTCTCTCACGCCTCTGCTCTGATAGGATGCTAGGCACTCTCTCATGTGTCTGAAATCATCCTGAGCCCAGAAAAACCAAAGTAAGCTATTGGTCTGTTCAGTGTACTTGACACCATGAAATCCTTCCGTGCTAAATAACTCAGGGATGAGACACACAGGCACAAAACTCAGCGAGCATTCAAACCTTCCCCTTTGTGGACTCAGTGGGGACTACTGAATCCTAGTGAGGAACAAGAAGTTAACAACTACTTAATAATTTTTAAAAGAAGAAAAAAACCTCTGTAATTCAGAGTAAGTGACCTTAAACCAAATTAAGATGGCTTCATGTTTTTGCTACTTCTGAGGTGGAAATCTGGAGGGGGTGGTATGAGGTGAGATACTTTTAGATGGAGATGTTAGATAAATCCTTGTAAGGGAGCGCAAGTTATGAAAAAGCTATAAAATTCATGTTCACACAGCTGCGTCCCCAGCATAACAGAAGGGGAGAGTCAGAAAGGCTACCCGCTTAACCCTCAGCCCACAGCCCTGCTAGGCATCCTTTGCTACGTCTACTTATAAGCTAATTCATCATTTAAACACGGTATCCTGGCATGCAAGCTACGACATAAAACATTTATTGACAAAGGGACCGGTTTGTCATTTTAAAATAATTATGTTTCTTTAAGCAAACTGGCAAATTCCACCTGCTCCAATTTACTTATTGAGCCTTATAAGCAATTTAAGTCCTTCGTGTGTGTGTGTGTGTGTGTGTGTGTGTGTGAGTGAGTGAGAGAGTGTGAAAGAAGAGCAAGGAGATTCTATTTTCTCCCTGCAACTTTTCTCTCGTGAACTCATGAAGACTGAACAAAGCGTGATGACCCCATCTCCTTGAGCTATCCTGCAGAGAACGTTTATTCCATAAACGCTGCAAACCTGGTCAAAGTAACGCATGCGGGGAACAACGAAATGGTGCACATGGACGTTCAACAACAGATTTTAACCTGTGGACACAAGCGTGAAACTCTTAACTTCAACCTTGCAAACCCCACACAACAGAATGTGTGTGACTCCAATGAAAATCTAGGCGAGATGCCAAAAACGTGTGCTCCATGAGCAAACCATGCTTTACCTTTCATTTTGTTGCCAGCAGGATAACAATGTGTGGCTGAAACCCCAGCACCATCTCAGCGGCGTCTAAAGACTGGGAGGGCCAGCATTATTAACTGCGCGGGGTAATGCTGTCCATGAAGGATGTGGCCACCCGATTCAACCAGTAGTTGGGGTACAGCCACACACAAGTGTCCCCACTAAACTGGCCTGATGCGAAAGGAGAACACTGCCTGCTTCCTCCTCCCCGCTCCCAAAGAGTAAAGAGCAGACATAGGGAGGGGGAAGACAGATCTCATCTCTAGAAGAGGCATTCGATTATTTCCCGGACTTCCCTTTCCCTCCTATTACCATGTACATAAAATGAGAATTGGCCAGCTCAGAAGGAAGAAATGCTCTGCCCACACCACTGTGAATGTACTCTATAAAGCACACTGGTTACTCAGTCGCTTACTTATTCTAACTTTGGACTAGTATTTTCTGAATGCCTAAGATATGCTGATCCTGGATTGGATGCTAAATCTATAGTGGAGACTCAAACAGAAATGGGGCGTGCTCCATCCTCTCCTGTGGGTACAAACCGTGTTAAAATGCACATGCAGGTCATAGGTAGCTACGAATCCCAAAGATGCTCAAGACCGGGTGGGCATCAAAGCAGTTATGGGTGGGAGGGGGCACGGAAGCAGAGATGAGTTGATCGGGGAAGCCCTTTCCGAAGAAGCAACACTGGAAACAGGCCTAAGGGCCAAAGACAAGCCAGCGTCCCAGAAGGAGTGTGGAAAGAACAGTTCAGCAAGTGGGAGCTGTTTGTACAGAGTCCCAATTCGAACACTCCTGACACATTCCAGGAACAAGGGAGAGAGACCAAGCCAGTCCGGGTGGTGGCGGCAGAGGTGAGGGCAGAAGGAAGGTCAGTCAGGCATCTGTCTGACAAGGCAGTGGGTGTCCCAGACTTTGATGCACACTCATGCCCTCTAGGCCAAAAATTATATAGAGCTTTAATTTGCCAGGTTTATTTCCAGCTTTATTTAAAATTCCTTACATAAATCTCATTTACTTCTCAAAAGAAACCTTAAAGGTAAATACTATTATTACCATCCCCTTTTTACAGATGAGGAAACTAGGGCACAGAGAGGCTAAGTGTTCTCCCCACAGTCACACAGCTCTGCGTGTACAGCCTGCACTGGAAGCCCCGTGGTCTGACTCCAAAGGGCATGCTCTTAACTTCTACGTGCTAAACACTGCGAGAAGCATCATTTTATTTCATTATCGCTGTGTCTATTCTGATGCATTAAGTCCAGGCCTTTTTTTTTCTTTGCATTTTTGTTTTGTTTTTGGTGGCACGGATGACCGATGTGGCCCCAAATAAGAAATCTACAATTTGGCATTGAATACAAGACTAGACAGACTCATCACATGTCCTGATAATCAAGCACAATTGTGTACCCCGACTCCTGCCAGACACCAGCTTCCTCCTAAGTCTGGGTTCTGTACACAGGCTCCCCAAAGGACTGTAAATCAGTGCACTACATATCTCCACCAAGTCTCAAACAGATGTTCGTCCTGTGCTTACTCTCCCAGGCTCCAGATGGCTCCAGATCCTGGCTCTTTGCTCCTGCAGACCGTCAAATCACACTTCAGATGTGTCAGCAACACAGGCTAAGGAAGAAGGCTGCATGAGGAGATCTGGCGCAGTTCTGGAAGCAACCCTGTGGAGCCCAGTGGTATTTCATATATGCATATAAGGAGCTGAGAGCCGAGGCAGCATAAATCACTGTCAGCCTTTCCTACCTGGATACAATTTTCCAAAAGATGAAGTTGTTTAACATGTTGGGGAAAGTTTCTGCTGCCAGTTAGTCTGGGTCAGCTACAAAGTATTCCGAGCTCTTACATAGGCAACAGGTTGCAAGGAATTTTACTACACTGCCTTAATAGCAACACAATTCCACGCCTACCCCATCCCTCAAAAGGGTGAGGAGTAATACTGAAAAACAGGTTACAGCAACATGTTTTTCAGAAGTTCTCAAGTACAGGTTCCAAACCAACTGCAAAAACACAAAAATCTGAAATTAAAAAAAAAAAAATTCCATTCTTTCCCAGACCGAGGAACAGGTTCACCCGCTTTTCTTTCATCCTAAATTATAAGTATCCTTGACATTATCTAGTGATTTATGCACATGGGTGATAAGAAACCAAGCCTTGCATGTTTTCTTTAGGGAAGTCTAGAGATTCCCTCCCTTATTCCCTTCCCTTCAAAGATACACAGACTTAAAAAAATAAATAAAAAGCAGAAGCTGGGGTTTCTTTATGGATTCATGCCTCTAGTATTCATTCATCTGCAGAAGAGATGAATTACCACGACAGAAGCCCAAAGAAAGTCTGCAGGCCAGAAGAAGTGTTTGAGCTGCGCTGTGAACCCCATGCAAACATTTGTTGATTTTGTTAGCATTGCCTGTAAATTTCACCTCCCATTTGACTTTTCATGGAGGCCTGGAGGCTCAAATCAAACCTCCCGGACGGGGTCAAGCCTATCAGGTCATCTTCCATTCAGTTGTATGTAGGCCTTCAGATTCCAGAGCGAGAAAAGTATCAAATGGGCTCACTTTGAAATGACTTCCTTTTGTTTTATACTTCATGAAAACTTGCTCTATTTCCTTCATCCTTCTTAGACCCTAGGGGGCTGGAGTGCTTCATACCCACCATTCCTTATCTGCCACACTCTACAGATAGAGATAATTATGGGTAAGGTTATGTATTTCTGACTGTCAAAACTCACAGCAAAGCTTACTAGAAGCAGGTATTCGATAGGTATTCATTCTACCTAGAGATAATGGCACTCACTGTATAAATTGTGTAAATAACCAGGTGTCTGTACACACTGAATCTCTGGAAATGCATTTGGGCTGACAAATGTTTGCACTGAGTTATACTGCTTTAATTTACCCTCAGTTGGGGGGAGAAAGGTGTGGGCAATATCACATTAATAAAGGAAGAATGTATTACAGCTTATCATTACATGGAGGTTTCCCTTCTTTAGGTAAAACCCAAATGTATACAAAAGTTAAGCCATTTAAAACTGAAGATTATTAAAAAGATATTATTTAATTATAAGATATAATTTTCAATTAAGCAGAGACCTTATGTCAAGAATGGTTGATAAAAAACCCGAAAACACAGGGAGGTTAAGTGGTTGCCCAAGGTCACCCCAGGATTCAGCCCAGCTCCAGAGCTCCAACTTAACTGCTACAAAGTACCACTACTTTCCCAGCTAGCAAACTGAACAGATCCTTTAACAAAATGGTGGGAATGCTACGAATCCCACCTGCCCCTTAGAAATGCCCAATCAAATAAGCGCAGAGGTAGGCAGTGCTTGATAAAGCCAACTTTCAGGTGTAAGGAGTAATTATTTATTCAGGATCCAGCTATCAAAGTTATATAAACCTACATGTTTATACTATTTTTGGGGGGGGTGTCTCTCAATAGTACATGATGAGCCATCCTTGCAGATGATTCTGTGGACTGGTAGTTTTAGTGGGTCAGTAGACCTTTCTGAAACTGTTACTAGGCTGTATGAATCTTGGTCTAGGAATTTGTTTCCTTGGCCATCCAAAACATGAAGTGCATTTTGCTTTGTTCACAGATAACTTCCCTTCTACTACCCTTGGCAATGAGACCAACTTTGACAATACAAATGACCCTGAAAAGGTCCCGAGGACATCCAGTTTACTTCCCTTACCTCTAATCCACTCCCTCTTTTAGGAAGAAAGCTTGGGGAAATTTATAGCCCAGGAAGATGGATGGAAAAATGATGCTATTTAAATGCAAAATCACTCTAACAGATTTTGTATGTGTGCGCGTGTGCATGTGTGTGTGTGGGGGTGGGGGTGGGTGGTTCCGGTCAGGGCGAGGAGAAGAGTTGAAAGAAGGGGGTGGGTGGACGGAAACGTCCATCTCCATCTCCACAGGCAATTCAATTTTGGCTGCTCCATGGAGACAACCCAATTAGTATGGATTGTCAAGGTGTTTTGTATGAATTGGCTACCTGCCCATTATGAATTGGAATGGGATTAACTAGCTATTCCACACACCCCACCAAACAGCAAATGGTCATAAAATAATGATTTTCAGTCACCAACACCCTGGCTGGATTGGAGGCTTTGAGGTAAAAAGGCTGGATGTAACAATCTTCAGAGAGACTTGGATTCCTTCAAACCTACCTACCTTGTCTAAACATATCCTTTTCTTTTTTCCCCCTCTTTTCTCTCTTAGCTTTTATTTTTAAAAAAGCTCTCCTGCTAATTGGGAGGCTGAACGTTCTTCTGAACATAACCAGACCTACCTTCCACCACACCTGCAATCATCAACTTGTATGCTCTAGCATATGAGTTTGCTGGTCCCCTATTCTTGTAGTCTTCAAAACCCCACAGTGACACACATGACCACCACATTTGCAATTTAATTCAACCCAAGGTTCTAGAACCAGTCCTTCCTCTGAGAGAGAAGCCCTGAGAAACCTGAGTTCAAGTTGAGGGATTCAGGACGCAACCAATGCCATTAGCTCTTTTTAATCATTTGTCTCAACTACTTATAACTGGACTTCCCCCCACCCCCCTTGTTCCAGACTCCAAGTCCATATTTTATATTCCAGGCTCAAGAAATTGGCTCCAGGAACCACCCACCACTAGCCAATAGCATCTCTGTTTGCACTTCTGGTCCAGGGAAATGGAGCCAGGGTGAACAATCTGATGTGATCTAAGTATAAGCCATCAGCACAAAACCACATTCCCCAGCCCACAGTTTTCCAGGTATGGTGCTAGGAATCCTTAACACCAATACGGCTGCTTCCTCTGGTCAGGGTCTTTTGGTCAATATTGGTAGCATCTGCAAAAGTGTAGGAAAAAAAAACCCATATATATATAAAATATCCTTCCCCACATCCTCACTAACAACTGGTATGTTTGTTACAATGAAAACATGTCTCAGAACAAATTCTGGAGTCCTGCCAAAAATCCTAGCCCAGGAAGTAGGGCCTGATACCAATGTCAGACCACATTAAAGCTGACGGAAAGTAGCCAAGCGTTCTCTCCATACATCTGTTCCTAGACTTCCTCCACTCACCTGCCCTGGGGCTCTCAGGACCTCCCCAGTGCCAAGTGCCTGCCAAAAATCTCACCTTTTGCACAACTCCACATTCCCTGCTGTGTATGTTCTGCCTGGTGGGCTGGACTTGTTGCCAGCACCAGCAGATTCCCGTCCTGCGTCTGCCCCAATCCAGTGGCTAGGGCTTTTCTCCAAGCGCAGGTCTTCTGATCTGCTCTGTGACCCTCAACTAATCTGTCCATACCTGTTTCTACATCCAGAATGCGGTCCATGCCTGCCTCCACATCCAGAATGGGGAAGAACTTAATGAAAGAAACCCAATTTACCAATCTATGGTATTCAAATGGAAATTCCAACAGAAATTCCAAAGAAGCTCCATCTTGCCCATAAACAGCAGTCTATCTCTTCAACCCACTCAGGATTGGCTAAAGGGTAATTCTCATTCCAGAGTACAGGATGCATGGGAATGTTCGGGTCTCAAGTGAATTCAATTACCAGAAACTTTCGAAATTTTCAAAACATCTATCTCCCTCCCTCATAAACCATGACTGGAAATTAAATAAAATAAAACATCGCAGTAAATTTCCTTTCTTTCTGGCCATATTGGCTCTTACTGAAGGACGGCATAGCAGGAACAAAGTCCATTTTCAATATAGTATTTCATTTTATGGTATTCCTATCTTAATGTCAAGTATAAAAACCACCAGCATATAGGTTTCTGATTTTAAAGTAATCTTATTTGATTAAGTTACATTTTAATGGATTGTGTTTAGAAAAGGAAGAATGGAGTTTAATTCTTTTGCCATAAATATTTATTGTCCCTCACATTTAAAAAAATATATAGTATATGAATGTTGAAATTTTCTCCTTGAAATAAGGTTATGCTAGGTGAATAGTGCTGTTAATAACACAGCTCTGAGAAAATAAAATCGAATATAACAGTACTTTTGGGGTGCCTGGCTGGCTCAGTCGGTGTAGTGTGTGACTCTTAATCTCAGGGTATGAGTTGGAGCCCCACGTTGGGTATAGTGATTACTTAAAAATTTTTTTAAAAATTAAAAAAATATATATACAATGGTACTTTAGACTATGAATTAATTTTCTAAGCTTTAGGAAAAAAACTAGTTACCATGGGAGATAATACAAGAAAACAGTATGAGGGGACAAAACTATACCTATTGCAAGAAGCAATGGCCCCCAAATCTTAAAGCATGACTGATTTCAAATGAGAATATCATTTTTTGTGTTTTTTTTTTTTAAGATTTATTTATTTATTTTAGAGAGAGAGGGAGACAGAGAGTGGTGGAGAGAGGCAGAGGGAGAGGGAGAATCCCAAGCAGACTCCTTGCTGAGCGTGGAGCCCAATATGGGGCTCAATCTCACAACCCTGAGATCATGACCTGAGCCAAAAATCAAGAGTTGGACACTTAACTGAACCACCCAGGTGTCCCCATTTTTGTGATTTCAAGGCTATGCTTCTTACTTAAAAAAATAAAAATCAGATTTAGGAAATGGAAAACTTCATTTAAAGATGACCCAATTATTTGTAAATTATTTCCATGATGACTCATTTTTCTTAACACGTAGGCAAAACTAAAATTGAAGCAATTAACTATGACAATATGACATATCTCTCAAATCTTGGTAAAACGGGATGCACGGTCCCATTAAAAATCCATCTTCGGCCCCTAATTTTCCCCTATGATTTTCCAGGTGTGGGTCTCCTTTAAATTCAAACAGCTGAGAATCACTATGTCTGGGCATCTGTTCATATTCAACATTCGCTGCCAGTCTGTTGTTTGCTAGGGACTTTTCTAGGCACAGGTGACACAAAGGTGTCCTCAGGGAGCTGACAATCAATGTAACAAGTGGGCACCAAATAGAAAGAGGAAGGAAAGGTCCAATATTGATGTTTATATCTTGGATACTCCATTTGTTGCCAATTTCTAGCACGCTCTAGAACCAGTTCAATGGCTCTGCTAACGTTGAGTTCCAAATTGTGGACCTGTGGCTCGTTTATAAACAATCTTCAGCTCTGCATTTTTTTTCCCCCGTTATGCAACCTGTTCCAGAGTGGCTGCCTCTTCCCACTGCAAATATAAACCAGTTTTACCATTCTGGGAAGCATCAAGAGACTGAGAGCCCACTGAAAGTAGGGACTGTGGTCATTCTATTTTGTGTCCGGCATCCATCTCAGCACCCAGTAGGTGCACCATAAATGCTTCATGAGAAAAAAAAAATTAAAATGAAATTTACTTTAATGATTCAGTTAGAAAAATCATGTATTATAAACAATACTCACAGGAATGTCAACTGAGTTTCCGTTCTACAGTAAAGCAATACAGAAGAAAATGAAAGTTAAAGGACAAATATTAGCTGATTTCTAACTCCCAGGCCTGAGCTCAAGCTTTTGCTTTTTAATGGTTTCTTCATATGCATAGCCTATGTCTTACAGAATTATTTAAAAGCATCCTTCTTTAGTTGTAACTGGATCCCCATACGGTTTCCGGACATAATCAAGAAAGAATCAACTCTACTAGTACTTTATTTCACAGTACAGTCATTTGAAGAGTATGGCACCTTCTGAGCATGTCCTTATAACAATGAACTCCAAGGCAGAATTGTAGTTCCGCTGCTTTATGCATAACTGCAGATATTGGAATACTCTGGCACCAGCAAGAGGATCAAGTGATAGGAGAACTCTTCCTTCAGAAAAGCTCAGCAAGAAGCCCTCATCCCCTGCTCTGTGAGGGGCTTTTGCACACATCTGTTTCCGCTCAGTCCCCCAGAGATGTCTAAAATCTAATTAACCAATTAATTTGCAAATATATTCTAATTTATTCAAGGAAGATTTTCTTGGGTGTTAAATTATCTGACAGTGAACCATATGCAGTACACCAGAGCAGGACCTCACTGAAATTCCGCAGGTTACGCCAATGCAAGAATGATTGTGCATACTCGGGTCCACGAAAATTTCTATCCCCTAATGAGAAAACGAGCCGGCGTTTCCTCCATCCTGATTAAGCTGTGTATGCTTTGGTGAAGCACCTCTAAGTGCAACTGAGAGAGCAGAGGGGTGATAAAGCAGACTGAAGCATGTTTCCTAACAGTGCTTCCTCAGTATCCCCCGGGGTAGTGCTGGGGTGGGCATGGTTGCCTGTGGCCAAGGAATCGGAGAAAAAGGATAATATGACGATGACTTTATCTGAATTGGTTTTCCTGGGGTGGGAGAAGGGAAATTTAAGGTATAAAAAAGTATGCTCTGTCATACTGGGAATCACTAACTGTTGTTAATTTGCATGCAGAACTCTGTTCTACAACAAAGTAACCATAGCAGGCAACATTGTTTACTCAATCAAGTCATAATTTACTGAACTTGTGGATTAAAGGGGGGAAAAAAAAAGGATGTTCTTAATTGCTACATTGCAACATTTTATTCAGCTCAATGACTGTATAGCTACAGATAAGAATTGAGAGGAACACTATCAAATGTTAAGGGGATTACCTAATTTACAAAATGAAGAGTATCTCAATGCACCTTTTGTTACCTAAAAATACTGAGTGTGGATTTTAATATGCTTACCACGAGATGTTTGGATAGCTACTAATTGTGTAGCATTAAGAAAAAAAAAAGTTGACTCTTTTTGGTTATTGGTATTTTATTCAAAAGATAAATTACTATTTTTAATATGAGCAATATGGAAAAGAAAGAAATGGCAACATCATACGATGCAATTTGATGTCTAATTTCTGTAATATACATTCTTCTACTATTCACTCAATTTCCAAGATTTCTAAGCCCTTAAAATCAAACACTGAGGTAGAGAAAAAACTAAAAGGAAATACCTAGTTTAAGGCTAATGAAGCCAAGATGGAATTTTACATAACAGATTATGAATTTTGTACAAGGACTAGGGAGAAGTTAAAGAAAGAAGGTTTTAGAAGTTTTACAGTACATACTTGGGTTGGTCAGTTCAAAATAGCTCCCTAAAAGAGAAATCTCTGAATACAAAACTCTTTTTGAAGGTAATTATAATTTCCGCTGAAACTGGGAGAGGTTAAGGACCTGGAGAAAATTAGCAAGCACAGTTAATACCAACACTGACCTCTCTCTCACTTGTAAAAAGAGAACCAAAGAGGTATCTATAGATGTGCATGCCCATAGGATCAGAGTGATTTTTGAGATCCATATACAGATAATAGTTCATTAATACTTGAAAGGGATTCATTTGGTATTTCTGCTTTGCATTTCTGGTTTGTTTGTTTAGAATGCTAAGATAATATAACACACAGCCTATCTCCCTCCATCCTGAAACACAGGTGGAAACAAATGTAAGGTTACCAGTGACCTGGGTGAATTTCTCAGGTATCTCCTCTGCTCCAGACACTTCAGTCCTCTTCACCCTTGTTAACCTCAGCATTAATTTATGTGTTAATCAGTGGCTGAGTAAATCTGGATATGAGTTGGTCCAATTTATTCTGTGAGAAATTCCCAAATTTCAAATAACCATTATTTTCTAAAAGAAATGAACGCAGAGGTGTGAAACAGTTTTGGTCAACTATTTCATAATGCATAATTATGAGTGGATACATACTGACAAGTTTGATGATTTTTCTAACGACATCTTAAAATAAAAACCCTATCCCTTTCCCCCAATTATCCTGGGTCATTAGCAAATGAGCTTTCATACATTCCCACCAACTGATCTCCTGTTACTCATGTGTCCATAAAGCCGTAGGCAACACTTCACTGACAACACGAACCTCACAAGGTCTCTCATCCAAATGGATTCCAATACTAATGATCATAGAAACTAGTAAATGCATTCCTTTTCCATCTTCCTTCGTGTCCAATCACAGATACAGGTGACTGACTGCATTTTGGAAATATTGCTTTATTTCCTGAATTTCTTCTCTCCGGTGGTGCATTAGGAGATCCTACAGTGGAGTTAGCCTTCTTTCTACATATAGAAGCTGCAAGAGGGAAAGATTTTAAACTGTAGCTGGCAGAGGAAATATTCAGATGTTGGTCAGGTTTTCCACGGATGAGACATCTAAGGAAACTGTCAACAGAAATGGTGGTACTCTTCTCTACGCTTTGATATCCAGGCTGAGAATCACCTGCATAGGATGATCAGCTAGAGGTAAAGGATGAAGAAGGAAAAAGCCTCTGTATGGGTCCCTTCCAGCCTCTTGCTTCTAAAGCAGCAGCCAGGATTTCAGAGCCCTGGCTGCTAATTCCACATGCAAAACTGTTTCAGGCAATGTTCCAACTGTGTTTGGTGACTGGTCAGGGTCACTCTTTCATTTGCTATATTTCTGTGACATTTAAGGGAGCAAAATAATCAGTTGCCAAGCTCCCCCCCACCAACTTTAGGGGAGAGGAGTGGAGGGGAGAAGGAAAAACAAGGACAGGGAATACAGGAGGAAACCGAGCAAACAGGTATCAGGACCCAGGATGTCAGGCTTCCGGTTCAGCAAATGCCAGTCTGGCCCTTCTGCCCCCACAAGCAGTGGACAGTGGCTGTGGGCTCTGCAGCAGCGAGTACAATCAAGCCCTACATTCAAACCTCCCCGGCGACAAAGAAGGCAATTGCCTAATGTAAAGGCAGATGCTAAAGATGATAAGCACCCAGCTGAGGCTTTCTTCAGAACATAAACAATTCAATTCATGCAACAAGTATTCTGAGCACCAGTGGGTGCCAGGTACTATGCTAGATGCCCACCATACAGAGATGAATAATATTCAGGCCTTGACCTAGAGGAGCTAAGAGTCTAACCATCTAACTGTTAATCAAACAGCAACAATAAAGGCGATAAATACTATATGCTGGAAGTGTACTCACAGTGTATATCAGGGTACATAGACACTGAGAAGCATGTAATTCCCAGGGGGGCCGATCCAGAGGCAGCGACACTTGAAATGAATCTTAAAAGGACAGGAATCTTAAAGGGACAGGATGGTCAGGACTGGGAAAGGAGGAAATGCATTTGTGCAGTAGGAGAGAATGCAAAAGAGCATACGAGAAGTGAGAACTTTGCAACAGAAACAGGCAGAAGCAGAGAGCGATTTATTTCAGAAACATTCAAATTCATTTTAAAAGATACTAGACTCTAGACCCAGAGGCTGAACAAGGATTCTCATAAAACCACTTTTTTAAAAAAAATGCCTCACACGTGTGGTCAAAATGGGAGTTAAGAGAAATGTGTTCCATTCCTTGTCACTAAGACAGAGTTGGGATCATTTGCCATTTTTTAAAAAGGATTTTTGTATTTGCTGGTAGAGGTAAGGGCATGGGGTAAATAATTACCGATGATGAGGATGATGATGATGAATGGGGGTCATGGTGAAGCTTCTCATTGCAAAAGATCTGAACAGTCAGAACTTTCTGTATGAGTCCTTTTCCTGATACAGTCAGGAAACAGACCCAATAGCCAGTAAAGAACCGAACACAGACCTAGAATTAAAACAATGACTGATCACCAGTAGATGGAGATTCATTTATCTGGCTGTCATTCATTCTTCATTCAACACCTATTTATTGAGCATGTAATAAGTCCCAGGTACTTATTAAGGTAGTCCCATTAAGGTAGTACAGCTTCAGCAATAACACAAGGAAAACTATAAGGCATAGACACTGGGCTCCTAGGCTGTGGTTAAGGGGATGACATTAAAATAAGAAAACGATATGGCTGGTCACAGAGAGGCCCTGCAGGTGTCTCAAACTAACCAAGTCAGGGAAGCTTGATTTAACCAGCCCTAGCAACTGAGCATACGGAGGATACTGTATCTTAATTACCGTCTCTTCTGCATGCTATTCTCCTTTCAGTCCTTCAACTTGGCCCAGTGCAGATGTCAACGTTTGCAATAACCAGAGGCCAGTGTAGCCGACATGGCGAGGCCTTAGCTGGCCTCATACGGGGAAGTCAGTGAATTAATGAGGAACTCGATGTAGGGCTTCAAAGTTGGACCCACTGCTCCAAGAAAAGCCCCAGGGAGGGGAGGGGAAGCAAGCTACGGCCAACTCAATACAAACCCACAGGAAGTAGAGGGCCTCGCCGGCCAGATTCTATAAAATTGAGACTTGTTGTTCCCACTGCAGCACAACTACAGCTAAGCTAAGGTGAGAAAAAATAATTAGGTTCCAAATCTGCATTAAAACATTTTTGCAGGATTTTGTTCTTGAAGTGGAAAACTGTTCCCACAAGGTCTATTTTTAACCATTTTATTTTAAAGAGATCAGAAAACCTCTTCGTGTTGAAATTTCTCAGCGGGAAATTTTACAGTAACGCTACTTAAAACCTGCCTAACGATGACAAAGCAGAGGAAAGGCGTGAATGCGCTATGTCTGCGGAAATACACCAGCACCTCACCCTTAGATGGGAGGCATGGCTTAGAGGGGCCATGAATACAACATAACGTGTATTTCATTTCTGATCCAGTTCAGTTATTAGAATACCAAAGTCAAACAGAATCTCCTATTTTGGAAAGGTACTTATTCATAATCAACTTTTCCTTTCAACTACCAGTTTGTTTGTTTGTTTTTTTTAACTTTTTCACCAAAATGAGAAAGGCAATATTTGAAGCAACTGATGATACCTTGGTTATAATAAACTGAGGTTTATGAATCTTGGTAACTTAACCTTGTGGTGTCTATTAATTTACTGAGAAAAATAAATATTTAACTTATTAACCAGAATCTGATTTTCTATTAGAGGCATAGTTAAAGAATGTGATTATTCTGACTATATACTTCACTAAAATCAAAACAGAAACCCAATGAAAGTAAATTACATAGTTCATGAATTCACCAAATGTTTGGTCAGCATCTACTGTATGCCAGGTACTTGATATCCATCATTGAAAATAAACTCTTGCCCACATGAAGCTTTTAATCTCATCATTAAATATACAAAGAATCCTCTAGGAATCAGGTATTCTAGCATAAAGATGGCCAAGTTGCTTGCGACTCCGTTTAAACTCTCTCAAGGGCAAATCTGAGGAGAATCAAGGAAAGGGAAAGAGGATTATAAAGCCACCAATCACTGCACACAGAAACATCCATTGTCCTAAAGGCCAGTGGCTCAAAGCCCTCCCTTCGTCCCACAATCACACAAGTCCAGGTTGATAATCTTTCCATGACTCCATTCCGGAACCAGAGAAGTAGGAACAGTCTCTCCCGTCCAAGGGTGGCAAGCCGGTCAGCCTCGGTGAAGCTCTGTAGCTGCAGTAAAAAATGACCTCAGCACTAGATCAGTGGTTTCTTACAACACGTCCCACATGGGTCAGCCGTGGGCTATGCTCCACATCTGCACCAGGGCACCCAGGCTAGGGGCAGGCAGCCTGCCTCGAGGACATGACTGCTTCATGGCAGAAGGAGCATTTGATGGCTCTTAGAGCTTTTCCTCTTAAGTGGCACAGGTGACATTTCATTGGCCAAAGCAGCTAACCCAGTCAACGGGGCAAGAATCTATTATTATCCCACAGGCAGGAGTGGCGAACAAAACAAAAAATGATGGGTAGGTTGTAACATTTATTGGAGTGAAGCCAACTACCAAAAAAGATGTAGAAAACACTTCGAATCCTTCAATTTTCCCAAACTTGTGATTACTATTAAATTGTGACCGAATCTTCTGAAGGTAAATAACTCCCTTTCACCTCGTAATTCCTCACCAGACCAGAAGCACACTGGATGGAGAATGAAACAAAAACAGAGCCCAGCGAAGTTTGAGGAGACTCGTTCTTCCTTCTGTGGTTAGATGTCAAACAATTGCTTTTCCCCCTCAATCATTCCCTTCCACATGAAGGAAAAGGAACTCGAGAAATTACAGTGTGGAAGACTGCGTTTTACTTTGCAGCTAGTAAATTCTTCCTGGGATCCACGTGATACTTTACACTGCCAGGTGGAAGGAGACGGGGCTGGGCTAACACAGACCTCTTGAATTTTCATTCTGCAGCAATTAAATGGAATTGTATCAGGGGAAAGACATACCTTAACAATTCAAAAGGCCATCCTAGCCCTTCTGGTTTCTTAGCAATGTGCTGAGGAATAAATTTCAGGATTCAGCCCCCCGGGTTCACACCCAGCATTAAAACGTTCGGTGCTGATTTCAGCTACTGTAAGGGTTGGTAATGGGGATTCTGTGACACTTAAAGAAACCTAGCAGACACAAGGTTTTTTTAAACTCTTTGAAAGTGAGAGTGAGCAAGTGCGACCTAAGGTGAAGGGAATATTTCATGGTTTTTCCCAAGAAACACAAAGGAGAACCAGACATTGTTCAGTTCAGCCTCTGGTCACTCCTGAAAAGATGTGGTCCTAAAAATGATCTGCGCTGGTATTCTTTTAGCCGCTTTGGAAATGGAGAGCCTATCGCTTATGATTAAAAATTCATGGGGCGCTTGGCTGGCTCAGTCAGTAGAGCACGTGACTCTTGATCTTGGGGTTGTGAGTTCAAGCCCCACATTGGGTGTAGAGATTATGTAAAAATAAGATCTCTAAAAAGAAACGTAAAAAATAAAAATTCATAACTATTCTTTCAACTTTTCTACATGTTTGAGAATTTATAAATGTTAAATTTATAAATAAAATGTTAGGGGGAAAATTATAAGAAGCCTAGAACTGAATCAGCCTTTGAACTCCAGAAGCAAACGCTTCCTATACATAATCACAGAAGAAATTTCTTGTCGTATAGGAACTTTTGATAAGCCCTATAACCTAAACAACTAATACCATGCTACTAGCAAGTTTGGTCCCATGCGTGTATTCATAATGGATTGATAAATTCAAAGAGCATTTTAAGTCACATGTACCTAGAACTATGCTTATCTGTTCTAGATTCACTTCCAAAAATCGACTTGCCAAGCTACCAAATCAATGAAAGTCCATTTCACCAAACAGCATGCTGAATAACCAATTGCTGAATTCACCAAATTTGTGAACATCTTGTTTCTTTAAACTCTTTACGGAGTTTAGATGGAGCAGTCGTAAAAACTTTAGACTTTTGATGTTAATGATGAGTTTCCATCTTGTCTTCATAGCATTGAAGGAATGGTCAATTCATCCAAATCTACAGATGACTTAGTTTTCTTATGAATGTTTAATATCTGGGAAATATATTCCATAATTATTAATCATAATTAGTAATGAGTCAGCAGGATTTAAGAAAATATAATCGCTTTGTTTTGACTCTTTTGTGAGTCATTCTGTTGGTTGGTTTTATTGACACTGTAACCATTTCAGGAATCCTTTACCTTGTGCACCTAAGCTTTCAAGTTTTGAAATTTTCTTCTTTTGAATTAGGTGAGGTGTTTAGGAACAGATCTTCCCTATAAAATATAACCATCTAGCAGAAATCAAATGCAGGTTACTAGAATGTATGCTCATCAAGGGCAACAAATATTATGGTCTAGTTCAGGGGTGGTAAACTATGGGCCAGGCACTGCCTGGTTTTATAAATCAAGTTTCATTAGAATACATAGCCAATACTTGCTGTACATTGCTATGGTTCTATTGTGCAAAACATAGCAGAAATGCAGAGCTGCAACAGAAAGGGTAAAGCCTAAAATACTGACCATCTGACACTTCAAAGAAAGAAGAAGTCTGCAATTGCTGGTCCAGTTCATTACTATATCCACAGCTCCCCAAGCCATGCCTGGCTAGTTTGGGGGGTTCCATAAATACTAGTTGAAGGGACGAATGAATGAATGACTCTTGGTTTTTAACCCAGGCTGGCCAACATCGTCCACTCTTTCAGTGTTCACTGTCTTCCAACCGTACGAGCTGGTGGGTGGTGCTGGTTCTTTATGGTGACACTGGAGTTAGGCAGCATGAGTCAACTGGTAGAGCAAACCACTTCTGTGGTTCCAGGACAGAGGCCAACCTTAGCGCAGAGATTGGTTTGTAGCAACGTGGAAACTAAGCCACATTTCTGCAAAGACTATATTGAGGAACTCCAAAGGCAACTAAGCTGGCTGGTCTCTAAAAACCCAAGTCACTGCCTGTCCTTAAAAAAAGGAAAGAAAATGTAGGTTGGCCAATATTTCTTTCCCCTTTTGAAGGTTGGCAGTGATTTTGTGGTTGAAGTAATGAGCTGCCCTGAAAAGAAGGAAACCACAAAACCACGCCCACCTCTCCTCCCAAACTAGAGCTGCGGTGGCAATACAACAAAATAAACGTCTCCTTCCAGAGATTCCCTGGGATTGTCCTGCCATAAAGTAGCTTCCCCAACCATTATTCTCTTGAGAAATATGATTAAGCAAGGAAAACAGTGATAAGCCTAATGGGAATTTTTTGCCATTTAATACTTACCTCAAGACTGAAGCCTACGAGGAAACTATAACCAGATAAAACCAAGTGAGCTGGATTTTTATTGTTGTTAGTTTATTTTAAGTAGCAAGTGGCGGGTTTGTTTGTTTGTTGGGCAGGGTGAGAGATGTCTAGCAACCCGCCTTAATTTCCTATTGTCTATTAATGTCACCGCTATTAAGATCCTCTACCCCAGGGACGTCTGGGTGGCTCAGCCGGTTAAGCGTCTGCCTTCGGCTCGGGTCATGATCCCAGGGTTCTGGGATTGCCTGTGTGGGGCTCCCTGCTCAGCGGAGAGACTGCTTCTCCCTCTCCCCTACTGCTTGTGCGTGCTCTCTCTCACTCTCGCAAATAAATAAATAATAAAATCCTAAAAAAAAAAAAAAATCCTCCACCCCAATCAATACTCAGTTCTACCAATTCCCAGTTAGCCTCAGTAAAGTCTTCAGGGTAGAATAAGACACGGATCATTACTTTGCAGCTTTAGAGGTGCTGTAAGTCAACTCATTTCCTCCAAGGCAGGGTCATGCAGTCAGTCCTTTGTGTTTGTCACTGTGCTAGGTGCTCTGGGTATAAAAATATGATACGGCATTATACTTTTGTTTAAAATGGTTTTTCTGTCTGGGAGAAAGAGAGGCCTAAGCCCATGATATATGAAGGACTAAAAAAAGAGGAAAAAAAAAGCAAAGAAAACTAAATACTACAACACTCCATTTTCAGTGAAGGCTTCTAATCCAGTTAGCCTACCCCAAAGGTATGCATGTTGTCCTCAATCACACCTAAGAAATGGTCTTGAATTGCCTTTTAAATATTAGGACATTTAAAAAGTGGTCCTGGGCACCCAGTGTTTGGAAAAAAAAAAAAAATCAACTTTTAAGGTTCTATTTGTTTGGCATCATCTGGTCAACATCCACTTCCTTTATAAACTTCTTTCTGGACTCTGCACTACCATTCCTGAGATTACAACCCATTTTCAAATAATTTCAGGAACTACTCTTCACCAGACAGAGCTTATATTCTTATTGCCTTGGGATGGCGCTGTTAGTGAAAGCAACAACAACATCCCATCAAAATCATCACAGCTTTGAAACACCCACTGGTAATTCCGAAAGCCAGGAGCTAACTCTTAAGTCAACTCAGGCTCCCTTCCAAAGGCACTTCTCGCCATACCACTTCTCTTTCTGGCTTTCTTAGATCCTTGTTACCTTCACAGCATACAACTAGACTAACACGAACCAGAGCTATCCTTAGGAAAGTCCCCTAGCTAAGCATGGGCTACAATGGAGTGCACACCCTGGAGAAGTCTTTAAGAGGGCTAGGCTTTATGCAGCTGTCTTCCCGGGGACCACAGATCAGCTGGAATCTAGGCCAGACATCACTGGGACAGCATTAGCAGGTAAACTGCAGTCAGTCTTGAATGTACATTTAATATTTTGGATTACACGTGGTACTTTCTCTGTAAGAAGACATCAAAGTGGTCATGCCACGAAGGTGCAAATCTGCTTCTGCCTTCACAACCCGAGCTTTTAACTCTCTCAACCAGCTTTGAGTAGCACTGGTGACTTGGAGAGGGTTGGAGGGGGTGGTAAATCTTTTCTCTGCATCTTCAAAGAGACTCAGGAGCTTCTATTTATGAAAGTAGAGGTTAATAAGTGACTCTAATTGAAAAAAATAGCCATACACTTGAAACAAGATTCTGCTCTGAAAATTCTTTAAATCTGTTTAAGCATGCAAAGAATAAAAGTAAATATTATCATACGCCCCTCTCACTTCTCCACCCCATTCCCTGGCATCAGCTGCTCCATACTAGACAGCAGGAAGACAGAGGTGTCTGGCATTCACAAGAGTCCCCCTCCCCCCCCCCCCCATTAAGGCAGAAAGGGATTAGCAAGTATCTCCTTGGAGTCACTGCTTGGTGAAGAGTGAAATTAGTCACAAGTCAAGTTTACCGCCCTCGCCCCCTCACCTCCACCTGTCCAGCTACTGGCATTTGCACCCACTTGGAGGTGGCAGACGCAGATGAGTGACTTTCCTAGATGTGATCATGAATGCCAAATGTGTGAGGTGGGCCATCAGTTTCCTACCACCTGTATTAAGCAAGTTGTTTTATTCCAATGCTTTTAACATCTGGGGTCTTACAGATACTAGAAGGCCTGCCCCTTCCTACCGTCTGTCCCCTGCTAATTCCTAGAGAGAGGAAATAGTTTGAGTGTGTCTTTCGTATGCAAAGCAACCAGTCCAGAGCCCATACCCCCACCACCTCCTCTATCAGACTCGTACCCCCCATTCCTGCCACTATTCCCTTGCTGGAATCACCCCAAGGGCAGAGTACCAGACAACTCGAGGTAGCCCCTGTGTTCCAGAGTTGGCTGAAATTATTAAAATTAGCCAACCCTAAACCTGCTTCCTCTGCCTCACTCCTTCCTTCCAACAGAAACCACAAGAAAGATTCTTGACCATGTTTTCCCCTCATTCTCTCTACCTCCTGACCAACCCAGGTGCTTCCCCATGGGGCCCTGAGAGGCAGGGCATGCCCCCCCACCCCCTGTTTTGGTCAGTAACAAACTATCTTTTCAATGGCAACTGCAATCATCTGTCGGCCCCACCATACCTGAATAATAATGAAAGCTTCATTTTAAAACAGCACCCAGGGATGAACAGCCACTAATTACAGTAAACATATGCACCAAATGCACAAACACATCATGCTTCAAATTACCATTGTGTCCTTAATGTATAATAGTCTGCACACTTTCCTTAACAGCATGCTGGAAATAGCCCCTGCCTCCATTCTTTTCTATTCTCCCTGTTGCACTGAAATGAAACTATCTGAATCCCCACTAACACCTAAATATTCACCTGCTGGGTTACTTTATTAAACAAGCACTTAGGAGAGGGGTTTGTTGGGGAAGGGAGTGGGCACGGAACCAAGCTGTATGTGCATGATTAATAAAAAAGAAACTTACCATTACATCCGTTCTTCTCTCTGGCTTTCCAAAGTAACAACATGGCTCAATTTCCCTTGATGAGCACAAGGATTTAGATTCACTTTTCAAAGAGTGCTAATCAACTTTAGCTTAAATGGATCGAAATGCAACACAAAAGTGGCTTCCCAGTTAATACAGGTCTCCTGAGGTTTTTTTGTTTTTTGTTTTTTGTTTTTTTACCTCTGAGTGCTACATTAGAGATGAATCTAAAAAACCAGCTACAAATAATTATTTATTTTGACAACATCCAGCTACCATACACTGTCGAAGTACAGAAAATGGTGTCAAGACATGGCACCAATATACTCTTCGGGATGAAGAGTGAGCTGATATAATGACCTCCTTCTAACTCATTCCAATACAGATGGCATTATCTACTAAAGAACAAACCAAATAAATCAATACTCATCTTAAATGCATTCTTACCAAGTGCTGTGTATACGTATAAAAGTAAATATTTTAAGTAAATATTAAATGATGAGAACTCGCCTAGAGATTTACATGTAAATTAAACAGTAAAATCAAATTGTTATATTAACTCCATGTCTCTTAATATGTCTCATCTAAAGTTGTTCTAGCAATATTGACATTACTACTGGTGGAGGAGAGGAAAGGAACCCCATAATATTTTTTTCTGAAAATGAAAAACAGAAGAAAAAAATCTAGACTATCAATTCATATAGTTAGGAAGATGCATGTCAGTGCCTCCTACAGGTTTAAAAGGATGACGCACCAGTAAGAGGGCAAACAATACATCTCTTGGCTCGAAAGTAGCTCCGGAATTCTTGACAGGACTCTTTCCCAACTAACTGGTACCATTAAGACTTTCCTTCCCGTCTTGACTCTGTATTTTTAATAGCCATTCACATACTGAAAGAAATTCAGGGCTTTTCTTTAGTGACTAAAACATGCAAGAATTCACTAATTTTTTTTTTTTTAAAACCAGCCTCACACTTCACTCTAATCTCACGTATATGTGGGGACTTCCCAATTCTACAACCTCCCTGAAAGATGCAATGTCCACAGTCTTCTCAGGACCTTGGCCTTTGGGTCTTTAATCTACGACTGGTAGGAGATGCCGAGGGAATGGTGGAATGAATTTAAAATTATGAGTCCACTGGACGCAATTTCAAACACCAGTTAAAGATTGTGGACAAATTCAGCTGTGTGACCTCTGAGTCTCAATTTTCATGTTTATATGATGGATCTAATAATACACACCTCATAAGGTAATTAGCCATGAATGATATATTGGTTAAATACCTGGCACATAACAGAGAGAAGAAAAAAAAATGGCAACTCCATTAAATGTAAAATTATACCTTTTAAGTGAGCTTCCTCAGAATCAAGTTCTTTTCATGTTTTAGCACTTAAATCCTCTTGGGTGTGGTACAGAATGGACCACCTTGTACCACGTTGCCTTCACTAGGGTTCTTCTGTGTTCGGTTCTCCCCAGCTCCTATTAGTGAGCTCCAACAGAAATGCTACCCAAGCAACTTGTCAATCTGATTCCACAAATATTTGGTAGCTACCTATTGTGTCCCCCATACGAAAAGGAGTGTGAACATTCCTACCCTCAAAGACGAAGTAGCTTGGTTGTTGACTCAGTAAACATCTACTAACCTGAACCATCAGCATTACTCAGCATATGTGACTGATTCACCCGCAACTGGCTGAGCACAAAAACTGTTACATTCCAAAGGAAAGTTGCACCTCAGAGCTAGAAACTAGATGATTCCCCAGTCACTGGGCAGGACCCTGAAGAAACTCCTAGGTCTCTTCTTTTCCCTCTGTCTTCTCTTTCCATGCTCAGGCTAACCGAGCCAATTATGTTCACCTCACTTACTAGTTTCAGAAGGTGAACTTACCTGCTCTGAGGTGGTGCTTAAGTGGGCAAAATTATTCAAGGGCTTCCATCTTCCTAGTTGGAAAACTTACTGGTTTGCAACTTACTAGTGTGTGACTTTGGGCATGTTGCTGAATCTCTCTGTGCCTCAACTGCACATCTGCTAAACAGGAATGAAGTAAGTCCTGGGGGCGTGCCATGATAACACCACCTTGGCTCTACCGTTCGACCAAGAACGCTTGTCATGAAAAGACGTCTCCCTTGTCTTACTTTGGTGAGGTGTAACAGATATTGTTATATTTTCCAGGCCATACCTTAACATTCTAAGACATCTGCTGGCCAACAGTTCATTAGACAGATCTATGGGTTCATTCAGAAATGATACATATTGGGTGCCTGGGTGGCTCAGTCGGTTAAGCGACTGCCTTCGGCTCAGGTCATGATCCTGGAGTCCCTGGATCGAGTCTCCCGGCTCGGCGGGGAGTCTGCTTCTCCCTCTGACCCTCCCCCCTCTCATGTGCTTGCTCTCTCTCATCCTCTCTCTCTCAAATAAATAAATAAAATCTTTAAAAAAAAAAAAAAGAAATGATACATATTTATATGACTCAGATAGTTTTCATTCTTCCTCTAACACTGACTATGCCATAGTCAATCTTCCAGAAATATTGTAAGGACTCAGCACCAAGCGGAGCATGTTTTCAGGATATCTCCAAACCCTTCCCTATTCTTTTCATCCAACAATCTCTCTTTCCCTCATTGCTTATCTGACCTCTCTTTTTATCAAACATCCAGTTTGAAGGATTATTGTCCAAAAATGGATAACAACAAGACTACTCTCTTTAAATACAATGCCACTCCTCTGAATACTTACTTTTAAGAACATATTAAAAGCAAACATTCTGCAGACTTGTGGTGCTTAGACACACATATGAAGTTAGAAGTACATGTCAAGCCATTTGCACAGAGGTTATCATTTTGTGCTGTAATGAACTGTCTTGAGATTATGGTGATAATAAAAATAATAGATGATATAATAATAGATTAAATAATATAGTTACATTCATATAGATTCATGATCCTTGTAGATGTTAATAGCATGAGTCGCAGACCTTCTAAATTGGTTGCTTAACAGCTTGGGAAATAGGCTGAATCAAGTCATAGGATATTTCTCATTCTGCAAAATCCTGAAAGCCATCACCACACATTCTATATATATATAAAGAGAGAGAGAGAGGGAGGGAGGGAGTGATTATATATAGAAAGGGCAATATGGTTTAGATAAGGGTCTTGTAAATGGTCTTGAGAAAACCAAATACTTGCTGGACCTCCAGGTACCTGTCCATTCTGTATTCTTGGGTCTTAGCTAAACGCTCTTAAACTATGCTTCTAAAGAAACCAGAAGCTGGTATATGTCTTTTTAGTGGACTCTGTCTGGGTTCCCTCTTTGTCTGCTTATCTAAGCTCTGTCTTTCTATCAAGACCTGTTCAAGTTCCACCTCCTTGCCTTTGCCTTCCTTGACTGCCAAGGCCCCTGATCTCACACTTTGTTTAAATTCTGGTAACATCTGTTGTCAATTGGCACTTATTTTCTGCTCCCTTAACTAGTAAGTAATGCAGACTACATTCATATTTCAGCCTGCCCAAACCCATTCTCTTTCTACTATTAAAGAACCAATCTTCTTCCCTGAGGCAAGAACCTAATCTGATGATGTTCACTGGGTCAATCCAAACACATTACTAGCCTTGGTGGCTTGCTGGGAGCTAGCTCCTGTAGTCCCAAGAAAGGTAGAATGTGTAATTTCCTGGAAATGTTAAGGGAGGGAGCCCTTCTCAATCCCTTTCCTTCTTCTCCAAGAGATGGAATACAGTTGTGATAGCTGGAGCTGGGGCAGCCACCTTGGATTGCAAGGTGAAAGCTATATGTTTAATGAATAAGGTAGAGAAACAAAACAGGAGCTTGGGTCCCTAATGATAATGGAGCCTGCTTACCAGTCCTGAGCTACCTACATTTAGGTGATTGAGAGTCAAACATCTATCTTGCTTGAGGCACTGCTTCATTGAGTTTTCTGTCATTCATAGCTATCACCCTAATTAATACTGCAGCTGTCAAGCAGAACAGTGGGGTTGTTTGAACTTTCCTACGCAGTTTGACCTAATGATGATTTCATATCTTTGGCACATTGAGTTCCTTCCATAATAAAGGACCACTGAATGCACAGTAATTTCCGCATACTTTTTCTGGGGATAGATGGGGAGATGGAACACATCTAATATGTCAGCAATATCAAAACAGGTCTACAGAGCACCTTTCCTCTGTACAGCCATGGAGTTAGGGATTAAAAGTGGTTGCTGACTTTTAGGAACTTGCATATCATCATGGAGATAAAATACACATCCTTTGACATTCATCAAAGATTTATTGGGGCTTTCCTGAGCCAGGCTCTGTATAAGCCCTCCAGGGATGTGAAATCACATAAGAAAAACCCCAGCTTTTAAGGAAATTATGATCTAGTCGGTTATGGATTAAAATATGCAAATACCAGTGCAAGCGATAGAACAGAGTGTCCCTGGGCCAAATCTATTGTATACATGTTTTTTCTACCTCACAGCGTATATTTTGAGTCTTTAGATTATTCAGTTAATAACAGTTCCTCACGTCCACCAGCTGAAGCTGAAGGTGTGAACAAGTTCAAGGTAACAGGTCCTCCAATATCTCATCTTGTTGCCTAAGATCCTCAAAGAGTCTATCTAAGCATTCTTTTTATTTTTTTTTCCTTTTTACAGACATTTTCTTCCTGTTTCATTACAGTCCCTACTACAAAAACTGTCGCCTGTAGCTTGAAAGAGAACCAAACACGAGAGGGTGGTTATTTTTCCTCTGTTACCCACTGCTCGCCTTCCTCCAAGTAACTCCCAATCCCACGCTGCAGACCCGTCCTGACCTCACCGCCCAGCCCCTTCGATTCCCATAGGCTCAATCAAGCTTCTCAGGGGGACCGGGTTACCTGGAGTAAATTTGTATGAAGCTTATTTATAAGCAAAGCATAAAAAATTTCAATCACCTCCATCTTTCCTGAGCTTTGTGCACAAGCATACCAAAAAGCCCTATACTGTCTTTGGAAAGTAGGCTGCCCTTCCTAATTAGAGGCAGCTTTGCTAATAAAGATTACAACAAGGCGTTATGAGCATCACTAAAGGCAGCTCTCAGGCGGGTCAGTGGGGGTTTTCCTAAACATTTTGATTACAACTTTAACTGCTCTAAAACACATGTGAAAGTCTTATCATTAAATTTAAACAGCCTGATGATATGCTGAACAAGACTATGAGAACGGCAAATAAATTGCTGTAATCTGCCAGACTGTCACTTTCCCCGCTCTTCAGCAGCTGTAATTGACTAATAGGATAATAAGGTGGCAGTTTACAAATCTGAAAGCTATACTCCTTTGTTGGAAATGCCCTTGAGGAAAAAAAAAAAAAGGCTCCCAAGTCAGGAAGACAGAGTGGGTGTGATCAACATCATGGCCCCGGATTCAATATATTTAAATATGCTTCTCATAGAAAGTCAAAAGAAGTCGCCGAGCACCCTTGGATGTAGTAGCAGCACCAAATGTCACGTTGTTTATTTTGCTTTTTATTACTCTAGACACAGAAAATATTCAGAAGGGCTTTCCCCATCCTGGGGACATGGGCTGACAGCGCTGTCCTAAGCAGGAAATGCCTTCTTAACACAAGTCCGCTGATGGCTGAGGCTGACCCCTGACAGTGGCTTCTGTTTCCAATTTAAACATCTCCTGAGCTTTGCACAGTCAAAGAAAGATTCCAGCCACTCCAAGCTACATAGCCCACTGCTAGGTGCTGCCCCAGGACTGGTCAGCAAGGTGTCAAATGCACCCACCTGGGGAAATGCCCTAAGTGAATGATCTTACAAGGCTATTTTTGATGTGAGGATTCTAGCCAGCAAGAGTCAGCTTAAATCTGGTAAGAAAATTACCCCCACTACTACTATGACTACTAGTACTACTGTTTGAAGAATACCCATAAACTGGGAGACGGGTGAGGAAGTGTCAGAAGATGACATCAGACTATAGCACTTTGCAGGTCACAGGAAGGGAGATGGATCCTACTCTTGAGACTGGGAAGCCGCTGAGGAGTGTGAGCAGAGGAGGGATAAGAACTGACTTTTTAAAAAGATTTATTTATTTTAGAGAGAGACTATGTGAACAGGGGTTGGGGGTTGCGGGGGGTAGGGGCAGAAGGAGAGAGAGAATCCCAAGCAGACTCCCTGCTGAGCGTGGAGCCCACTGCAGGGCTCCCTCTCACCACTCTGAGATCACCACCTGAGCTGAAATCAAGAGTCGGACGCTTAACCGACTGAGCCACACAGGCGCCCCACAACTTATTTTTTAAAAGAATTCTCCGGTTGCTGCTGTGTGGAGAAGAATCCATAGTGGGGCAAAGGTGGGCGGCAGGAGCATGGAAGGCCATTGGGAAGCTGCTATGGTCTGAATGTCTGTGTTCTCCTAAAACTCTTGTAGAAATCCTAATGCCCACTGTGATGGTATTAGGAGGTGGGGTCTTTGGGAGGTGATTAGGTCATGAATGAAATTAATGACCTTATAAAAGAGGCCCCGGAGAGATCCACAGCCCCTCTACCAAGTGAGGACACAGTGAGAAGTCTGTGACCCACAAGAGGGCTCCTGCCTGACCATGCTGGCACCCTGATCTCAGGCTTCCAGCTTCCAGAACTGTGAGGAATAACTGTTGATAAACCATCCCATGTGTAGTATTTTGCTACAGCAGCCTGCAGGGACTTAGAGGCTATTGCAATGGTCAGATGAGCGGTGCCCACAGCGTGCGTGCGGGAGAGAGCCGTGGAGACAGTAAGTTGTTAAATTCTACAACGAACAGGATGTTCAGGTGAGTTGGACATGGTTTATGAGAGAAGGGAAGGAGTCAAGGACAACACCAAGGCCTTGGCCTGAGCAACTGAGAAAGAAAGGTTTTGCTTTTCACTGAGATGGGGTTACTACAGATACAGCACATCTGGGAGGGTGAACAGGGAAAAATTAAGAACTTGGTTTTGAACATGTTATTCCAAATGTATTACAATCTTCTATGTTGAAAACTGTGTTTGCTGTTTCATTTCTGGACATTTCTGAAAAAGTAACACATTATAACCACATTTATACACACGTGTGTACACATGTGTATGTATATTTATGTATACATATGTATGTATATATTTATATGTGCATCTATGTGCATACATACATGTATGTATATTGCAAATAAGAATGGACTGATGGACAGATAACATGCTCTCCTTTCCTCTTCTCTCGAGCTGGTCATTTCTTTCAGAACGAAAAGGGCTATGATACTCCATCTTTCTTGCCTAAGTGAACTCTCTGCTAAATAAATAATTAAGAGTGTAAGTATAATGAAGTAAAAGGAAAACTACTAGCATTTTCTAATCTTTCAAGAGGTGAGACACAGAAAAGCCATTTGGATCGAACCAAAGGTCTCCGAGAACAGCCAAAGCCATGCTGTTAATACCACAGGGCTAGATCAACCTGTTCCATGCCAAGGCCATATGGGAGACTTCCCGGGAGAGTGGCACAAAGAAACAAAAGGTCTCTGGAATCCTCTGAGGATTGCTGGGTGAAAATGGAATTTGGACAGTGAGGCAAGAAGCATCCAGGCTGACGTCTGTGGGGTATCGCACATAAATTCGAGATATTTGCACTCAAGCAGGCGGGTAAACCCCAAGCAGTGCCTAATATCTGAGCCCGTCCCTAATCCCCGGTGCCTTCTGCTCTCACCCGGCATGGACCTAACTGCGCTTTGAACGGGTGCAACTTGTGTCCTCTTGCTGCACTTCTGGTTGCATTTGTGGAGACGAAACAATGGCCGGCGGAGCAGACACCCCTTTCGGTATTTCCCTCCATGGCAGCCCTGGGGGAGGTATGAATGAAGCTGGCGATAAGGTGAGCAAGGGGTCGGGTCCCAGCACAAGGGTCCTGGTTCCATCCTTATGGCACAATGCGGTTAAAATGAACAGAATCAGTCCAGAGAGAAAAGAACAAAGACAAGAGCCCTTTCTGTAACTTAGGGTCCTAAGATAGCTTGCTCTCCTCACCCCCACCCCGAATTCCTTTTTAAGTAATACAGGAGAAACATGTCCCTGCTGGCACTGAATTTAAAGTGACTATGAATTCCTTATGCTACATCCTTCCCACCTCATCCAGGGCCGTGTTTCAAAGCAGAGAATGGACCGTATCTGTATCTCCACCCAGGACTGCCACCTCTGTCCCTTGTAGAGACACCTCGGCTTATCCTTGACAGTGGCAAATTAAATACAGTAAGAAACAGGCCCCCAATGATGCTGCCTCCTTCATCAGGATTGTCCAGTTTAATCCTGGCACCGCATCTGGGGAGGGGAGAGGGCAGCAGAGAAAAATGACAGGAAGCGATAAAGGAGCTAAAAATAAATGCGGAAGTGTGTAGATGTGAGTTTATGTGAGTTTAACTGAATATAAACAGGCTGATTGGATCAGGCATCAACCGGTGAACACAAGGTTTGTAAGCTCCGTGCGCTTGCTGTATCAAATTGGCAAAACCTCTGGATGGGTGAACTAATCCACTGTCAATGGGAAATCTTAGATGACACGATGAAAATGGTTGTAAACCAAGGAAGGCTGTGAAGTACAGAGAGTGATTTGATAACATCCCGGCTTGCTTGGGCTCAGCTCTAATAGAGTCTACGTAGGGGTTTATCTGTGATTGGGAAAAGCACTCCACAGTCCCAAAATATCACAAGGTGTCCACAGACATAAACCAGTCATGATGACAAGAGTTATAAAAAGACTCCCATGTTTTGGTTAACAAATATGGTAAGAACTGCTATGATCTATCAATTTATTAACTGCCACCTTGGCCAGACTTTAGGCCAGTGCAGAAATAATGGAGATGATCTGACTGGCAAGGCAAATGCAATCCTATTGTACAATACAGCAGGCTGGCCCAGCAGAGTCCACTCTGAGCCAGAACCCATAAGTAGTTTCAAGCACTCAAAAATCTAACAGTAAATAACTTCACGCAAGACTGAAGGCAAGTCATTAAGACCCATCCAGGTCTAAGTGTTATATGAAAATGTTCATGTCGTTCATTACCTTCCAATCATAATGCAAATTATGGAAAATAATGAGAATGTTTACCCACCAAACTAATAGGGACTGGTATTTCAAAGTCTACCAGAATTAAGCCAGGCCATAAGAAATGTTCTTATTCTCTGACATTTGACTGGCTTTGCTTTTCCTTCCTTTCCTGCGGACCCACTTCAAAGGTTTCAAGCTGGAAACACTAATCACATTCTCGTTTGCTGGAGTAAGTCCCCACTCCTTTTGCTTCCTGCCTAGTGTCTCCGTTCACACCCAAAGTCATGCTCATTACCTGGATACTCATGTCTTCAGGAGCTCACACCGCACACCCCCAAACATAGCTGTTTGCTTGTACACTGGCCTCCCTGGCCTCCCGTCTTAAAGATGGCATGGGTTTCTAAAAGGCATATAAAATCTTTTTTTTTTTTTTTAAGATTTTATTTATTTATTTGACAGAGAGTGAGCGAGAGAGGGAACACAAGCAGGGGGAGTGGGAGAGGGAGAAGCAGGCTTCCCGCTGAGCAGGGAGCCCGATGCGGGCTCGATCCCAGGACCCTGAGATCATGACCTAAGCCCAAGGCAGACGCTTAACGACTGAGCCACCCAGGCGCCCCTCTAAAAGGCATATAAATGGGCACTCCAGTTGAGTAGTGAGATTTTAAAATGTGAAGGAGGTTATGTGTTTATATTTTATCTGGAACACTGCCAGACTTGATGATATCTGTTGGGTTTTATTTCTACACGGAAAATACAGGATTTCAAGGGTATAAATGCGGAAAATCATGTTCGTGTGCACATATGCATGAATGTGTGTGCACATGAGCACACAACTGGTAAGAGTTTATATTTTTTAAAAACTTGTACCCCCTAGCCCCTCAGATTACTTTATAAGGCAAATAATCATCTCATATTTTATTACACAAATCCTCCTGTTAGTATATTAACTTCTAAGCATCTTTAGTGCAAATGATCATATACATACAGCTCTCTCATACATGCTTTGGTGCTAAAATTCAGATTCAGAGAATAGTTAAAAATCGGCCAAAAAGAACATTAAAAAAAACCCAAAAACCCACAGGGGATATGGGAGGGAGCATACGTGGAGTAAAAGGACAAAGCCAGCTGGTTAGCTGGCCTTTTAAAAGGTATCTGGGAATTAGGCTCAAGGCCATTAATCCTACAGTTTTCGCTCCTCTGCCAACTCACTGCTTACATTACCAAGCCATCATCCAGATTAAAAACGGGTGTCCACAAGGGTTTCTGCTTCCCCAGGAACCCTCCTCTTTACCCTCCCCACCTGCGCCCCCTCAACACAGCAGCAAAGTGGAATCTAAAAGAACAATATTAAAATAAAACGAGGCTTTAAGGATTTGGGGAAGTGGACAGAGAGCAGATTCTTATCTAGGCTTTAGCACAATATTGCTTCTTCAAAGTCTTCTTAATTACATTTAGAGAGAACAGGGGACAGACTAGCTGCCTTCGAAATTCACTGCCCTTTAACAAAGGGGTCGCTTTCACAGGTTTTATCCCCAAGGGAGAGCAGTGAACTTCTGAGCTGAACTTCCCTCCACTGGCCTCCACCCACCAGCTCCTGTCCCCATCATCAGTTTTAAGGACAGCATTCGGCATCCTCCCCACTCCCGAGGGCCCCTACTCGCCAGCTATCTGTCCACAGTATTTCTCTGCCGTGCAACTGCGCGATATTTTCAACTGGAAAGAATATGTGGCTAATAAGGCTGTGTTTCAACGATGCCAAAGCAGCAATTAGTTAAAAACTGATTAATTCAAACAGAGCTAGTTGTTCTCTCCATTCAGGACAAAACCAGCCTCATGTGGCTTCTTCACCTGTAACGTACGACCTGTTGACACTCCCCCTAATATAAACAGAGAATATTAAACAGCATGCAGCAGGGCATAGACCATGCACAGCACCCACCTGAGTGGAGGTGAGTTTTCAAAAGTGGCTGGTCATCTGGTAATGGGGTATGGTGGTCTTAACTGCTTTCGCCAAGGAATGGACGCTCCAGGTTCACCTCTATTGTGGCTCTACTATGTGCCAGAATCCAGTGCTAGGCACTCTTCGAACATTATGTCAATGAACACTTGTAACCATTTGTAAGGTCACATTGGTTAAGAACCTGAGTTCTGGAGGGGCACCTGGGTGGCTCAGTTGGTTGAGCATCTGACTCTGGATTTTGGCTCAGGTCATGTTCTCAGAGTCTTGAGATCAAGCCCCGCATGAGACTCCACGTGCTGGGCATGGAGCTGCTTAAGATTCTCTCTCTCCCTCTCCCTTTGCCCCTCCCCCTGCTCTCTCTCAAAAAAAGTAGTAATAAAAAGAAAGAAAGAACATGAGCTCTGGATCTAAAGCACGCCTTGGTTTCCATCCCACATCCACCACTTTCTAAGAGTGTCATCTTGGCTGGTCACCTGGCGTTTTTAAGCCTCTAAGTTTGCTCCTTTTGAATGTAAGAACCTACCTTATAAGGTGGTTATGAGAATAATATTGAGCACACAGCTTGGCACATAAGAAGTGCTTTCTAGGTGGCTCTGGTTATTATTATAATACCCATTTTATATAGAGGCAAATCCAGGAATGGGCTCCTAATTTGCTTTGACTCCAAAGTGTGTACTCTTTCATACACCTTATTATCTCATGAATCCACACCATATGGAGACACACCAAGATGTGGAGTTATCTAGGCTCTTTTACAACCAAACCTTCAAATTAGCCACTCATGCTCTCAGGTCTTCCCTAATCCCACACTGGGGTCTCTGCATTGATTTCCTTTGTTTCCAAGGTAATGTGTGGGGAGCAGCTCTTCAGGGGACATGCCTCCCTGTGGGATCCCAGGCACAAGGTCCCAGACGGTCATCTTGAAGATGTTCCGAAGATTCACTATTTTTCCTAGTTTCAATCTTGCCAGTTTGGTGGATATACAAGGTTGGGACTTTCTGCTACGGAAATGCTGAATGAGACAGAGGTGGCTCGGAAGCATCATGGTGTCCTTACCTTTTCAAGTGTGATTAATCATATCTTTTTAATTCAGCTATTGTTAACTTACGCCTCTGTGACAAGCTGACTTCCAACCTCCTCCCCCACTGCCACCTCTACGGGTTGTGTAAAATGTGTGAACGAACAGCTGAGGGCCACATGAAGCTTTGTAAGTTATAATGGTGAACATCCTAAAAAGTACACTAATGGCCTTTCCAGGCAGAGCTGGATATAAGGGAGGAAAAGAAACAGAACAAAACAGACAGATGCAAGCACAGATTCCAACTCTGTTATCTTGCAGCAATTTATTTATGGTAGATGGTTGCAACATTACCTACTAAACTCAGTCTGCAGAAGAAAAATAAAAATGAATGAACATGGCTCTCCCAAGCTCAGAAAATGATACCAATCAGGTCAGTAAATAGGAAACTACAGTGTTACCGATTCCTGATTTGTTTTGATTAAAAAAAAAAAAAACTGGCCCCCAAATGCTTTCTTTCTCTAACCTCCAAATCTGTAGGTGGAGAAAAATGAAGTGATTGATAATAAACTGTTCACTATTAAAAAAATATACATGCAATTTGAGTAAAAGGCCATTTACTCTATTTTTTGAATGCATTTATTCCATACTGATAAATATGCATTTACACTGGAGAGAAGACTGTCTTCAGAATAGGCATTTACTAGGATTAAATTTACATTCTCTGTCTAAACACACACACACACACACACACACAAATGCACATACTTTAAGGTACAGCGGAGCACATTGCTCTCACATTTGCAAATGCTAGAAAGGCAAGTTTTTTAAAGAACAGTTTTACAACTTTAGAAGCTGGTAGAAATATAATTTTCTAATAGCAGCTTTAAGATTTTGGAAAACATAAAAAGTGACCTGTTTTAATGACAAAGCATTCATAACGTGTCTTCGTACTTGAGAGCCAGCTCAGTCTCAGCCTACCATTGCAAAGGGGAGAAATCTGGGTGTATAAATAATTAGGCAATCTCCAAATGAGTCTGCAGCTGCCCTAAGATGAGACCGCTGATAGTGTGTTCACAGAACATCAGTTTCTCTTAAAAGTTGCTTTTGAAAGGATCAGCTGGGTTCCTATGGGTTAAAACACAAGCATTCTGAGACAGCTTGTGTTCAACAACCACATAAATCTATTAATCCAATCTAGAGGGATGGGGGAGACCAAAGATTATGTCTCAAAGGCAATGTAGGCCCGTGTCTCGAAGACGCAGCAAGATAAAGGCAATGAACGTAAAGTCAACGCTTATTAGCTGTCCAGGTTTTGTACTTGATGCCGCTTTTTGGGGCTGGAGAATCAGGAAAGTATATGTCTGAGGAAAGTGGTTCTCTATATGTGGCAATTTGAGCAAACAACGCTCTATGTCAAAATTTCTTCCCTTGCGCTCTATGTGTGCTCCTAAGCGTTGGTCTAAATTCAGACAGGAGTTATGAGGGGAATGGAACTCCTCTAATGCATCGGGGGAGGTTTTAGGTCAACCACAGCAAAAACAGATCCAGCTCCCGCTTCATACTAGGTGTTGGGCTGAGAGAGAGATTCATCACGATGACTCTAGGAAGATTCTCGGCTTCATGGGGCTTGAGCCTTGTGGGCTAAGCCAACACGTAAACAGTTCATTTCTACACAATGAGAGAAGTGTTCCATGGGAGCACGAGGAGGACGAAGACCTGCCCGGAGGTGAGGATAGATGGCCAGAGGGGACATCTGAGGTGAGGCACTCAGCTAAGCAGAACAAGGCTAAGGCAGCATGAACACTGTCACTCTTCAAACACGTGGGATTTTATAAATGTTACATACTTTTTACGTATCAAAAAAACACAAGGAAGCTCTTTTCTCTGTTTTTAAAAGCAAGCTGAAAACAGCGGACACTTTGTGTCTGGCAGAGAATACCTACAACAGGGTTGCTTACTGAGTTCATTCCAGTTCAAGATCTAGAATGGCTCGATACCAGGCTGATGCCACGAACTCACTGTTGGAGGCCACTATTCACCACAAGTCTAATTCTGGAGCAGAAATCCATTCTATGCTGATTCACTCCCGTTACTGACAAAGAGGGAAAAACTCCCACATATGGCTGAGCTGTAGCCACCACGGGCAGCGGACTCCACTCCTTTGTCTTGGAATCAGCAGAAGCCTAGAATTAGCTGGAGACCCGACCGCCACAACACAGTCTACTGTCTCTAAACTCGGGATCCCACAACCCCCGTGTGATTCACTTTCAGCAGTAAGAGGTGTGACGGCTCCCGGAACTGGGGGGAAGAAAAAGCAGAGGAAAAGGGAAAGTTGGTACCATGATGGGTAGTGACTTTTCCTCAAGTCATCGTTACTTTTGGAAGCAGGTAATACCATCCCTGGATTTACTGATGAAGTTCAGAGGTTAAGTAACATGCCCAGGGACATAGAGTTGAGGAGCGGAACATCCATGGTTCAGGCCCAGGTCGGCCTGACCCGAAAGCCTACGACACCATTAAAAGAGTTTTCTGAGTCCTACTGAGGTAGACACTGTGTAAACTGTGCAAAGACTCAGTCAGTCCTTTGTGGAAGTAGAGGACCCTGTAAGAAGTGCCACTGAAGCCAGAATTCTGATCTGCCAGAAATGAGATCCAGCAGAGTTGAGTCCAGCGTTTTCCAAGGCACTACTTGGCAAAATCAGAGCATTTTACAGTACTCGGCCAAGCACTGTTACGATAATTAGCTCCCCGGCACTTATAGGGAAACAAGGTGCCAAGCAAGGTGGATGGCAAAACATATGAAGAAAACAACCCAACGCCCTGCTCCAGCCTCCAGTAACCCTGCTCCAGCCTCCAGTAACCCTGCACAGAGCGCGGAACGGAGCGGAACAGAGCAGGCTCCTGCGGGTGAAACAATGCATTACCTATCTTCTCCTGCTGCTTTCTTCCTTTCTCCTCTATTAAGGCCAAGGAGCAGCTCAGGTTTGTGAGTTAGCTCACATACCCTTAAATAGAATCCTTGTCATTGTCAGACATGGGAAGGGATGTTACAAATACATTCAACAATCTGGGAGTAAGAAATTTCTTTCTTTCGTCACTAAGGTGTTGCTTGATTTTCCCATCAAATCTCTAATTTTAAAAAGGGAAAAGTTTGTTTTTATTCCACAAATGAGAGAGAGAGAGAAACCAGGATTGGTGTACATCACCACTGAACTACGCAATCTTCGGTGTCATCAGGCATTCATTCATTCATGCCATTAAGGGTATTCGTTAAACTCTTAATATGCACACAGCACTGTGTTTGTCTACAACTAGGCCTGGCACGAAGGAAGCATAAGCCATGCATTTTCCTTGTGGTATTCGCCTATTTGAGGGGTGTTTTATTAAGTTTGGCCATATATGAAGGCTCAAACTAAGAAGAGGAAGTAGGAAGCTCTCAAGGTAAAAATTCCAATACTCTCAGAAGATATTAAGGAAAGGAACAGGGGAAGGAGAGGGGTGTTTATTTAGTTCCATGGATTCCCTAGACATCCATATAACACACTCCACTGATGAGCCAAAACTCCCTGATGAGTGATAGGAGGAAAGAAAATACTCATTTTCCACTTTAAAAACTCTGTTTATTATGAATATATTACAGCATTTTATAAATTTCCCGAAGTGTCAGATCACCCATGCTAGAATTGACTCTTAAAAAATACAAATGTGTAGGGGAGCCTGGGTGGCAGAGTAGGTTAAGCATCTGACTCTTGGTTTTGGCTCAGGCTGTGATCTCAGGGTCATGAGATCGAGCCCCACGTCTGGCTCTGCGCTCAGTGTGGAGTCTGTTTAAGACTCTCTCTCCCTCTGCCCCTTCTACCTGCTCTCTCTCAAAATGAATAAACCTTAAAAAAAAAACAACCCACAAATGTGTAAAGATTTATCATGGATTCAACTAAACATAAATCAAAATGGCATTCCTGAAAGGACCTGGGCAGTATTAAAAATTGTCAGTCTCTGATGATCTGTACTGAATCTTCCATTTCTCCTCCTTGCACAGACAAGTTAGTCGTAAAACTTGAGACAATCTTTATCAAAATCTCAAATAGTGCCTATAATCAGGAATCCAAGGACGACAGGCTCAGTCCCAACAGGTTAGTATTCCTGCATTTGCAATGACATGAGAAAGAACTAGAAATAATAAAGGAGACTCAGCCCACAAAACTCAATCTGTAAGACTGTTCTAATGATGGAAGGTGGAAGGTGGAAACAATCACGTTCTCAGATGCCCTTCTTTTGAACTTCATGTGTATCAATTCAAAGGGCATGTAAAGTATTTCCTAGGTTACTCAAGGGACAGTTATTGATCTTCAGTTCTTAAAATTTGTTTTTATAATTAACTAGAAGGCAAAGAGATCAGATTTATCTCTTGTTGGCATCTCTTCAGGAACTTCTAGTCCTGCTAAGAAAATCAGTTGCAACAGCTCTAAGATAACAATGCTAGTAAACAATGCTGCAAAGACCTGCTCTTATAGAGATCTGGAAATGTGAGAACAGCTCCTTAAAGTATGGGACTTAGTCCTATTTCCAGGACTGCAATTATCTGGAATCAGAGTTCTTATTCTAAAAAAGAAAGGGAAGAAAAAAAAAAAAAGCAGGTCCTATAACAAACCTGGTGTCGATGTTCTTCTTTGTTAATTCAGTTTTATTTTTAAGTGTGCAAAGTTATGTTTAGCAAAGAGTGAAGGTAAAAGCAGGCAGCTATGGTGTATTTTAAGGAAAAATGGAGGCGTGTAAAGAAATTTCCCATTTACGAGGTAGTGTATAACTTTGTATAAGTCACTTAAGTTCTTTGAACTTCAGTTTCTTTGTACGGGTCTACTTGTGAAGAGTGAAATGACTATATTCTTTGATATATTCCAGGTATGATAGAAGTAGAATGTGGCTTGAAGTAGAATTAAATCAGCACTCATGATTCCTGTTACTTCTCATATTCATTCTCTAATAAGTGATTCCCAGACAAGGGGCACCTCAGGGCATTGTCCCCTCCACTCGCTCAGGTGGCTTCATGGAAGTCCTTGGGACAAAGTTCTTTGATCGAGAAGCCCAAGGGATCACATTTCAGCCTGGAGGAACTCAGGAGGTAGGGGGAGGTAGGGGAGGGGGGACTAGGATAAAAAGAAAGAAGGAGGAAGACAGAGAAAGAAAGAGAAAGGAAGAAGTATGCAGGAAAAAATCACTCTATGGATAGTTTCCACTCCAAGTGAAATCAAAGCACATTCCTCCAGGTAGTGGTTATGAAGGGTGCGTTCACTTTGTAAAAACTGGTCAAGTTGTCGACTTACGATTTGTGGACTTTTTTGTATGTATATTATGTATATTATAATTATGTATATTATGCTTCAATAAAAATGCTTCCTTTAAATGTCTTTCAAAAAGAACTACAAGAACTTTTTTTTTTTTAAAGATTTTATTTATTTATTTCACAGAGAGACACAGCGAGAGAGGGAACACAAGCAGAGGGAGTGGGAGAGGGAGAAGCAGGCTTCCCGCTGAGCAGGGAGTCTGATGCGGGGCTCGATCCCAGGACCCTGGGATCATGACCTGAGCCGAAGGCAGACACTTAACGACTGAGCCACTCAGGCGCCCCTTACAAGAACATTCTATCTCTAGCTCTGAGCAAAGGAGAATTTAAATCAAGGCGAGAACGTAAGAACTCCTGTGAAAAGAAGCCAGAATTCAAGTTCGAGAAATCTAGATTCAAATCTAGCTCTGCAGGCTGACCTTGGGCAAGTTAAGATTTTTGGGGCCCTGGTTTTCCCTTCTGTATAATGGTGCTAACACTAAGTTCCTTAAAGGCACATATAGGTATGAATGGGTAGTAATTTCCTTCCTGATTCCTACTCTACTCTGAAAAACCCTCAAGGTCAGAGTCTATACCAGGTAGTCCTGCCATCTTAATATGGTGCCTAGCACATGGTGAGCAGCTCAATAAATCTTTGCTGAATGCAAGAAGGTGACTAATAGCCAGTTTTTTTCACCTTCTAAGGACCTATAATCTAGAACAGAGTAGCAAGAATAAGTCCATAAAAACCATTCACTTCCAAGGCCCTCTACCAGCTTGCGGCTCCCATTTTCTCCCAATCACAATTAACTTCTCCAAATAGGCTGATGTCTTCACATCCCTCTGAAAAGACTATACTTTTGCGTATCTAAAACCATCCCTCTCTGCAGGAGTGGCTTCCCCTTTGCCATTCCTTGATGTCCCGATTCCATGGTTGTCCTGACTCTTGCCTCGTATTTGCTTATTCCCAATTCCCACAGCAGTTGCTGCCTGACCATTCCCCACCATTCGATCGCTGACCTAATGCTTCAACCTTACACTTTGCATATCTGGTTTTCTTCACAGCAAGTAGCACATGATAAAGAGCTCGACAAATAATGAGTTTTCATTAACTTAATTCTTGGGACATTGGAACAGAACCCATCTAAATAGTGGTTTAGACGAAGTCATGGCTGGATCGGTATCATGGAAGAAGAATATATAAACCAGCAATGCCAAAACACAAGACAAGACTGATGCCCGTAGTGATGGATTTCTTTCCCATTGAATTCAGGAACCCTCAGAACCCTTCTCAACACAGCAGTCCAGGAAGCCACTGCCAATTGTTCTGAGTTGCCATCAGTTGAAATCTATCAACTTACCCCATAAATAAATATCCTCCCAAATGACATCTCTCCAAGACCTTATAACCTCAGAGCACATTTCCAAAATCTGCCCTAACACATGCACTACTTCCTGTGGACCTTAGAGCACAAGACATTCATACTTTGTATGTTAAACTTCTTATATACAACTGGTATACCTCAAAACCCAAACAACAAAAAGGTGGTGTACCATGGGCACCTGAAAAACTAATGAATGAAAAATATTCTACAGGGAAAACAGTTGTCTTCTTGGGAAAGCAGAGTGTATGTTTTACATCTATTTTAAGGAGAATGATGATGACATTAACAGGTATGAGCTTTATGAGATCAGTAGGCAGAGGTCATGTCATACAGGTCTTATCCCACACCATAAACTCATTCTATATTATTTGGCGGATATGGAACTATCATTATTCAAAATTTGAAGAGTTCCAAGTGCAGAAAATGAACGAGACAAGACAGATTGCTTGTTTTAACATATCTCCTGCATCCCTCGGTATTAGGATGGCCCAGACCATGCCTGACTCTACATATTTGCCCAAAAACAGCCCTGAATTCTAGTAAGAGACCTGGCATTCTCCACAGAATTCCTTCTTGACATCCTCCTCCTCACACCGTCCCAAATAATTCTCAGATCAAACCAGGCTGCCTCAGCAAAGCAAATGTGTTCACATGGGCAAGTCAACCAAAATCCAGATTCTTGCCCAAACACAAACAGGTGACAAGGACTTGCCCGCATTTTCATAGTTAAGACGATCAGCCCATTGAAGGGCCTAGCAATTTTCACCATTAACAATTCTGTTCCACCCTTGTCCCCATTCTTCAGACTTTAAACACTGTAAAACGCTTAGTCTAGGTACCTACCAACAGAGTCCTGTGCAAATGGTGGGGGAACAATCCACAAAGCCTCTGTTTCAGAATGATGCCCCTTTCTGATAATAAGTGTGTTTCCTGCCCATCCTCTGACTTCTGTCGTTAGTGGGAACACCACTACCTTAAAATAACACTGTAATCGCTTACTGCTGAGCACACTGGTGCTTTCAGTGCTGACACTTACAAATGAAAAGCTCTATTAATTAATAATAATGGAAAATGAGATACTCTGAACAAGAAATATCCTCTTGCTTTGCTGTTTTTAGTAGCCACTAGTTCTGTCGTATTACGCATGAATTAGTAAAACATGCTGTGAGGTTTACTGTCCTACCACACTTAACTTGGTCTTCCTGGTTAAACTGACATTTTTTTAAACAAAGGAACTGATAGGTATTTATCCACCATTAGGAAGTGCTCACTTTTTAGAGCAACCTAAGAAGTTTGCTGTTAGTAAATTCAGGTATTTATATGCCTATGAAACACACCAGCCACATAGGGGGTTTGTTTGTTTTGAAACACACTTGGATAGTAAGAGAGAGCATTATAAAACATTTTGGAAGGAGTCAAACACCGACTTCCTCATCATTTGTAACATCAAGGGACAATCTATCAAACTGGACTACATTTCTCTTTCTCAAATAAGGTATAAACTTCAAAGAAACAAATTTCTGGCTCATTTTAGCCAACGTTAGCTTTCCACTGATTTAGGCAATGTTTGTTTGCTATCCACAAATGAGCTTAAATACCATGTACAAAGTCTTTTTACACAAAGAAATGTTATCAAAGATATAGAATTATAGGCGAATGGTATTTTTTTCCGCTGAGAGAACTATGCTCCAAACCTGGGGGGAAAAATAAATGACCTTAAAACTGCTATATATCTCATACAAATCAGTTTCTAAATATTTCATTTTACAATAGGCTCAGACAATGATTAAAAACAGAACCAGCCAGGTAAAGGTAACTGTGGCCTAAAGAGATACTTCCTGCCCTCCACTGACAAATAGCTTAGTTGGTGACAGGAAGGGAAGCAGGCAGGACCCCTGGCTTCCTGGGTCCATATCTGGTCCTTCTTCTCAAGGAGCTCATGCTCAGCCTAAGTTTGGTGGTTTTGTGCACTTGAAATAAATATGAAACAAAATGGGAACAAAACCCAAAGCCCTTTTTTTGGATTTATTCATCATTAATACTGTTCACTAAATAAACAAGGATAATGCCTACTGGTCCATGAACATGATCAAATACATTTATGTTCATAATTTTAAAAGGGGGCGCCTGGCTGGCTCATCAGTGGAGCATGCGACTCTTGATCTCAGGATTGTGAGTTCAAGCCCCACGTTAGACACAGGGATTACTTACAAATAAAATCTTAAAAAAAAAAAAAGACTTGGGTTCACGTTTCATTGCCTATTATTACCTGATCTCTTTGAACTCCAGTGTCCTCATCCATAAAATGGACTGGTAACATTAGCTAGAAATGGATTTTTTCCTTGTAAGTGAAAAGGGTAGCCTCGCGTTTCTAATCGCATCGGAACGGCCTCGTTTGGCATTTTTTAATGTCTTACTCTTAGGTGAGCATAGCTCCCCATTACCTCTGTTTTGTTCATTTCTAGCCATGGCAGCAGGGTTATCTGCAGCAGCCCCCGTAAATCATGCCAAATGAGTTGGCAAAGTAAACTTCGTTAGAAAGGGCAAAAATTAAACAATAAAAGCCTGCCCAGCTCTCAAATAAAACAGGTCTCCATCCAGATGTAACAGTACAAAGTGTAGGGGCGGGGTGAGGTACAGGCCCCAGGAAGGGAAGCACTGCCCTTTTGTTTCAGGCCGTGGATCCCCAAGTAAGGCACTTCCGTTCTTTTGATCTCCCAGCAAAGGCCCTTCAAGGCTCCCGCATGGCCACCCCCATGACAGTGCTGTAATAACTGAGCTGTCAGAAGTAATAGAAATGTGTTTAAACCATGGCATTTTATTATCCTTTAAAGGCCCTAATTCTACTCCAAATGTTAGGGAATGAGGTGTCTTGAAACACCTTTAAGGGAAGGGGAGGGTTCTCCATGAAAAGAACACACCAAAGGCCTAGGGCAGTGCCGACATTAATTTAAATACCTTTGAAATGCTCATCATTTTTGCTGTCTATTCAAGTTAAACAGGAAAAAAAAAAAAAAAAAAAAAAAGGATGGGCAGCTTTAACAAAAGCGCTATTATGCTGCGAGGTACAGAGACCTCCAATAAATTCTTGTTGACTAGGACCCAGGAAAGACTTCTCAAATGCTCCAGAAGAGAGGTTAAGGGCAGAGTTCCTCTTCTTGTAACTGCTGCTCTCAGAAAATATACTCACTTGGTCAACTTCTTTATTGAGCTACTGCTTAGATGCCCAGGGATGGGTTCTGGGCCCAGGGGGACAGCCTGGAGCATGAGCAGTTTCCTACTCTCATGGAGCTCCCGTTCTACTGGGGGATAGAGACAAGAAACAAGCAACAGTAACAGGTGAGGGAAAGAAAGTAAGTCAGAGTATAGCAAGCGAAAGTGACAAGGGGGCACCCCATATTAAAAAGGACGGCCAAGGAAGGCCTGTCTGAAGAGACTGCCCTTGAACATTGGAGAGGCCAGAATGGGCAGAAGGATGTAAGTAGCCCTGTGAAGATTAGACAGAAAGCTATGCTGGTAGAGGGAATGACAAGAGCAAGGGCCCTGTGGTGGGAGATAAGAATAAGCTTGGAATGTCTGAGGAAAAGAAATGGCCCCTGTAGCTAGAAACTCATGAGGGAGGTGAGGAAATAGTACAGATGTGGTGGGGAGACAAGCCATGGCTAGGTTTCTGAGAACCTTGTAGACAACAGGACTGGATTTAATTCCAAGTACAATGGGAAAACTTTGCAGGTCTTAAGGAAGGTTTTTAATACAAGGACAATGCCATGCCTCCCTTATCTTTAAAGCCCATCTCCAGCTTTGGGGATGGGAGCCATGCTTGTGATCATGCCTAGACAGATAAAGAAGGTCCCCACATACCAACGAACCGGGGCTGGGGGTCTCCGTTGACCATCAAAGTCTGTGTGTATCCCTGACATGTCCCCTCACTCCACCACCCTCAGTTTCTTTATGGGCAAGACAGGGTGGTGAAGAAAATTACCAGTCCTGTTGTTTGCTCATTCTGTGATTATTAGGTTATAAGAACTGAATCACTGACCAAACCCTAACATTTATTGCAGATAGAAATTCTAGCCACTTAACATGCCATCCATTGAAAGTTTCTTACATTGGGATGTTAAATGGAAAAACAGAACTACAGTACAATAATGTTGACTAGAAAACAAATTAGAGAGAAGGACTGAAAAACAGCATTAAAATGAATGAATGACTGTCAATGTCATGAGAGATAGGACTGGGGACAGTCACAGACTTGGAGGAGTTGAAGGGGACACGAGGACTAACTGCAGTGTGGGTTCTTGGATTGGATCCTGGAACAGAACGAGAAGCAAGGAAAAATCTGATAGAATCCAAATAAAGTCTGTAGTTTAATTCATGGTATTATACCAATGCTAATTTCTTAGTTTGGATAATTATACTATGGTTATGTAATAGGTATACTTTAGGGAAAGATGGGTGAAGGATAGGAAGGAACTCTTGATACTACTTTCAGAACTTTCCTGCAAGTATAACATTATTTCAAAATCAAAAGTTAAAACAGGAAAGGCTGATTTGTAGCATATAATTGCTGGTGATATATATCTCTTAAAAACTTACTATTTTTATTTCTTATGTCTATAACTTTATGCTATTAATAATTCCAAAAGGAAAAAAAATCACAGTAGGAGGTTATATTCACTGTCACCATTTCTCAGATCATTTTCCTTTTCTGGAAACTTCTACTGGCGAAAATGTATAAAGGAATTCATTTCCAGGATGTCCAGGATGGGGCCTCATATGTTTTCCCTCGGACGAGTGCAATCTGCCTTCCAGTTCCTCTTAGGAGGCTGTCTCCGTAGTGGGTTAAAGGCCTCGGCCAGACTGGCAACAGAAGGGCCAACATTTTCAGGAGCCCCTGTGAGACTACATGAGTCAAGCCTTGGGAGGCCACGATGGACTGCTAATGAAGATGGAAATCACGATGCCGCAAGCAGAGCGCGATCAGAACTGCAGAGTATTCCAGCAGCGGGCCACCTCCTCCCGTGATGCCTGTGTCTGCTTGCAGGCTGGGCCTCTCCAGAGCTCTGGGAAAGCCGGGCTGCCTGGTGCCAGGGTCTGACCGCCGCTAACCCACACCACCCGCTCTCCCTGAGAGCTCAAGGCCGCCGGAAACACAGCCAGTTCGGCTTTCCTGTGACTTGAAACTACAGCCTGGCAGTAGATGTACTGAGCTGTTGTGACAGCAAATGAGAACAGCAGGCCACAGAGGGAGGAAGGAAGAAGAAACTGTGGGGAACAGGAAAAGAAATGAACTGAGAACCAATCACATGGGAGCCCGTCTCTGCTTCGCATGTTCTGGAGCTTAAACCATCACCACAACCCCGTCAAAGTGTCAGAGTCCTCATTTCACAGATGAGTTGACCAAGGCTTAGAAAAGTCTAGTAACGTGACTGTTTTGACTCTACCTTGAGAACACTTTCTACAAGATTGTGGCAAGATCCGTAAGATCCTGGACTAGTGAAACAATACAATTAGTGCTCTGTATGTGTGTGTCTCAGAGAGAGCTTTGTTGTTAGGTGCCCCTGGTATGCAGTGAACCACAGCCACGCCCAGGAGGCATAAATCTGTGAGATGTCAAGCTCCAGGGATGGATGATGCTGCAAGGCATCAGGCAAAGAGCTTGGACTCGGGAGTCAAATGCCCAAGGCTGACTTCCGGTTCCAAGACTTACTAGCTGAGTGACTCCGGCAAATCACTTGTCCCCTCCAAACTTCATCTTCCTTATCTTTACAATGGGCATAATCGTACTTGCCTCCGGGTGCAAGCAGGTGCTTAGTGCAGAGCCTGGCACACAGTGAGTTCTTTAGAATTACTAAGTAAGTTCTTCCGTGATTAATTTTCCCCAGTTATGTAATCAGACCAAAGGCAGGAGAGGATCACAGATTAGATGATCTCTAAAATGGCCGTAGACACAGGCCAAGGTTTCCTATCTCCTGGTAGCCGATGGGCCAGCTGGAAAACACGTTCCACCAACCATCAGAAGAAAGCAGAGACCCTGAAATGTGATTACTCCAACCATTATAACTCTAAAGATGAAATCCACTCAGTCTGAATGGCCTGCTCATACCCCTACCCAATGAGTAACTGAGTCTAAATACCATAAATGAAGACAAGGGGCAAAAGCCTGCAAATGATGGTCAACAAAAAGCAACAAACACTCGACAGCCAAACAGAAAGCAAATCGAGAGCCAAGAGCAAATGGGGAACCCTCTTGGGGAATCGGCCTTGGGGAGAAGGCAAATGGTGGATCCGAATTTTACATTTCCCATATACGCTTTTAGAGGAGCTTGTGAAAAAGCATCATGGTTAACATCTGTTTCCTATTCTCAACTCAGGAAAGAGTGTCGGCCTCCAGGATACCTAGAAACCTCTCTCAGCTTTCATTTCCCTCTGAGCTGGCCAGCCACAAATTTGAGTTTAATACCACATAATCGTACCTTTCTCTAGGACTCAGTTTGACATCTTATACAGAGCAAGCACTTTGTGGACTGGACCCATGGAATTAGTTTATTTTTTAAAAACACCAAGAGTCTACAACACCAACATTCTCTTCACAGGGAGTTACCAACAAGTAACTAGGACACCCTTTTAGAAATGCAGAAGAGGAAAGAAAAATGAAAGAGGAGAAGAAGAATGAGGGGAGCAGGATGGAGGAAGAGGGGAGACAAAGAAGATAAGAGAGCTACTTTTTTTAAAAAGGATTTTATTTATTTATTTGACACACAGAGAGACAGAGCGAGCATAAGCAGGGGGAGCGGCAGGCAGAGGAAGAGGGAAAAGCAGGCTCCCAGCTGAGCAAGGAACATGATGCAAGACTTGATCCCAGGACCCTGAGATCATGACCAGAGCCAAACGCAGAAGCTTAACTGATTGAGCCACCCAGGTGCCCCGGAGAGCTACTTTTTACACATAAGAAGAAGAAACAAAGACTACTGGAGACACGATGTCAGAAACGGAGACATGCCAGTCACTGGCCCTCCGTGGCACCAGTCACAATGGAGAGACAAAGACCAGAAAGAGGACCCCCTCCCAGGGAATGGTTCTGCCTGTGGCAAAGCACACCACAGGATACCTTAGACAACCTGACAGGGTCACACGACGCCATCTTTAGACGACAACCTCAAGAACTTTCAAGTCCAGCTACTTCTCTCTTTATATTTTGGGACCTAAGGAGGGGGTGCAACTTCTACTTTTCACTTGATTCCTTTCATTCTCTTTTGTTTAGTTTATGTCTTTCAATGAGCAAGTACTAGATTTGTGTTTAAAAAATAATGAGAAAGAAAAAATAATCTTCCTCTGGGCCGAGACGAGGTCTTGAAAACGATTAATTTCATTGGCCTCATTTAGTGAAGAGAAAACTGGGGGCATAAGCAAGAGTACTTCAGGGCCAGGACGCAGGCCTGCTAACCCTGGCCTCAGGGTTCTTTGAGCTTCCTGCAAGGACCATGTCGACACTCAGAGCCCCGGGTTGGAGAGGCCAAGGTGAGGCAGCAAAGTGTGATGAGTTTATCCTGCTGAGATTGGACCCTGACCCAACTAGTGAAAAGTCTACCACTAAACAACATGGCCACCAGAAAGCACACAAATATAATGTCCCAAAGTCAAGACCAATGTTAAGAAAACTTCCCTCCCAGAATTTATATAAATATCTGGAAACCAGTATCTCTCTTGGTAATAACAGTGGGCAGGCTATCATGTGAAAACTGTGATAGGTTCCAGATTATTACAGCCCAATACAGGGAGATACACATGGAAGATCCTCTTAACTATGACCATGAGTTGGGTATAAAATCAAGAGTGGAGACTTTCTTCACTCAATATGGCCCCTTTTCCAGAGAACACCCAGGAGAACCTTATACCTGGTCTGGCCCTAAACTGGTTCCTAGCCAATTTATGTATCAAAGCCAACAATCACTATTGAGACAAGACCTGAAATATTCCATTTATGCTGAAAGCAAAAACCTGTAACTATAAAGCAGAGTCGCTGTGGGCTGTGTCAAAGCCAGTTTTATAGCAGGAAACCACTGTCTTCTGTGGATTTTTTTTGACAGAAACGGCTTTTTTTTAGCATTTCACTTTTTTCATGGAAGAGACGTTATTCTGGAGGGACTGAATGATACTACGTCTTGACACAGAGAAGTTATTTATACATAAATTACAGTAACTTTACCCATGTTAACGAGGCTGTCATCCTCTTGTGTGATTTACTGCAATCTTGTAATAGAAAAGCTTCATTTCTTTGACACCTGGGTGGTAATGGGACCGATAATTCCACGCAGCAAATGTTTTCTACTCTCTTCTACTGGAGGTGTGTTAAAATCTAGAGTGCATTTTTAGGTCAAAGTCATTCTGATACCAGTCTCCAGGGCCCAGGGCACGAACACGCATGCACACACGCACACCTGTGCGAACACGTGAACACACACACACACACACACACACACACACAGCCACAGCGATTTCTTGTAAACCCGGCTAGGCTTCCTCTTTTTCTTTCTTCAAGAGATTTAGAGTTATCAGGATGGACGCCTTCCTGTGTTCTGAAACTTCGTTTTTGGAATGACAATGTGTACGTAATTAAAATGGCATGAGAAGGTAGAAAAGTTAAAAGTGACTGAGAATTAAAGTAGGAAATTAGCACTTTTAACAAAGAATTCAGATTTCTGTCCAAAATGGGCTTCAACATTCATTGTTTGTGCATAACACCCAGTCTCCATGCAGTACGTGCCCTCTTTAATACCCATCACCAGGCTAACCCATCCCCCCACCCCCTCCCCTCTAGAACCCTCAGTTTGTTTTTCAGAGTCCATCGTCTCTGATGGTTCATGTCTCCCCCTCCAATTTCCGCCCCCTTCATTCTTCCCCTCCTGCTATCTTTTTTTTTTTTTTTTTAACATATATTGCATTATTTGTTTCAAAGGTACAGATCTGAGATTCAACAGTCTTACACAATTCAGTCGTTAAGTGTCTGCCTTCGGCTCAGGTCATGATCCCAGGGTCCTGGGATCAAGCCCCACATCGTGCTCCCTGCTCGGCGGGAAGCCTGCTTCTCCCTCTCTCACTCCCCCTATTTGTGTTCCCTCTCTCGCTGTGCCTCTCTCTGTCAAATAAATAAATAAAATCTTTAAAAAAAAAAGAGAAGGGAAATCTGTTTCCCCTCTTCCAGAATCTGGGCTGTTCCTGTGACTTGCTTTAACCAGCAGCACTGCCGCAGATGGGACACTATTTTGAGTGTGGCCCTTAAGTGGCCTCGTATTTCTGCTTTTGCTCTCTAGGAATCTGCGCTTGGGACCCACTATAGGAAGTCCAAGGTCTTCTGCTGGAGAGAGGTTGCACAGAGGTGAACCATGGTGCCCCAGCTGAGCTGCCTGCTGAACACAGTTGCACCACTGACCCCAGATAACACCCCAAGGAATGGGCCAAAACCCCAGTCAATGTAGGGGATTCTGAGAAACTATAAGTTGTCATTTTAAGTTCCTGTGTTTGGGAGTATCTTATTACTCATGTGAATAATCACTGCCATGATGCATTAGACCAGAATATGAATATGAATATATTCCCAGAATATGAGAACAATACCCAGGGATCAGCTCCCCTATGTGAACTATCTAAAATTCTTGAGAATAAAAAATCTACAGGTTTGCTACATTCAGTACCCCTTTCTTCCACTGTGGAGGACACTCTTGTTTTTGCCCCGCATGTCCTTGGAGAACCAAGAATGCCCCTTTATAGAAAAAATAATAAAAGAATTTCTCTTTAGGTTCATGCTCATTAAAGTGAAAATTAAAAGGACACCTGACTTTTGAAGAAATAACCACTCTATATTTCAAGTCCAAATTCAAAATCATGGCAAAATGACTTAGTCTATGTTATTTAGAAGGTCAGCTAATATTTTATTTTATAAACCATGAATGTAGTACAAAAAATTAATTCTCTACATGTCAAGAGTTTTTACCGTCTGGTTCATTTTTCTCAGATTCATATGGGGCAAGATCGCCCCACGGTGTAGACAACTGATGTGGTGGCACTGGTGAGGGAGGGAAAGGAGATGGGAGTGGAAGGAACAGAATAAGGAAAAATCAAATTTCTATTTTCTAACCGCATCAATGAGATTTTTAACAGCGGAATTATTTACCAATTAGTAACACATTCCTGGATCCTAGTCTAGAGGGTCTTTCCCCGCATTATCTCCTAAGCAGGGGCAGCATTTTCACTTAGCAAAGAAAACACGAGGGAAAATCATCATCATACAAAATCTCCTGGGAAGTAAGAGGGGCTGCTCTTTTATTAGTTACCGTAGTCAGTGTTTACTGCGTGCCTTTATCCATCTGAAATGCCTTTACAGCCATTCCCTAGGTACTCCTTCCCAACACCCGGGGAAGCAGGTCAGCATTATCATTTTAGGGATTACTCGAGGGAGGAGGAAACAGACCTATGGCCTTAAGTAACTAATCCACCACTGCCCTGGGATAATAGGAGTGGCTGGTGCAGAGAGGAGCCCAGGGTGCTCCCAGTTTGGGCCTCCAAAAATTTAGCCTGACCCCACCCACAGCATGGATCCATCAGCACCTCCCGGCCCTAAAGCCCGGGAGATGCAAAACTCAGAACAAGCCTAGATCTTCAAATTCGTGGAACAGAGGATCACAGTCACAGGCTGTCCTTTATCATTTTACATCAAAAAGATGACTTCTATTTTCCTTTCTCTGTTTTAAAAATGCACTTACAGCATATAAAGTAACATCCCGGTAGGGGTGCGTTTCCTGACAGTAATGACTAGTAAAGGCTCCAGGCAAAGCCCTGGAACCTACAGTTCCTCTGGCCAGCATCATTAACAACAAGGCAGCGGCTCCTCAAGGGGCTCTGCTCTTTCCTAATAAATACGAACAGGGGTTCCTCTTATCTGAGGATCCTGATGCACCTTACAGATACTACTCATTAAGTCTCATGAGGCTGCTCCGAGACAGACCCAAGCAGAACATAAAAGGCCACCCCATTCACCAGAGGGAGAAAACAGCAAGCAGTTCATATTCTAGATGGAGTAACAACAGTTTTGCCGGAGGATGTCATTATAAACATTACCTAAAAATCTCTAATCTGGACGCTTTCTTCAGATCCTCCTTCCCTCATTGGCAAAATGAGAATAATAATGTCGGACTGGCCGACTTCACGGGGTTAGAGTGAAGATCACGTCAAGGAACAGATGTAAAGGTGCTGAGTAAACTCTGATGCCCTACAAAGAAAAGGCCTTATTTCTGTGATCTAAGCCAACACCCAGATTTGAAGGCAAAAATGCCAGCTCTAAACATTTTGCCCTGGACAGGGAGCCTGTCCTCTGAACAGCTTGGGCATTATTTATATAAATGCAAATTCTATTTCTATGTCTGTGATCGTATTCCTATAGGGTACAGGAGATGAAAAAGAGAAAGCAAAATCAGAGTCAGAGCATACAGACACAACAATTATCCTTGATTGTAATGTTTGCATATATTCAACATTCAAATTTTTTTTTTCCCCTCTGCCTGGAAAACATTCAGGATAGAAGAAATAGGACTGTATGCTCAAACTCTGCATAGGATTATCTTGCCTTATTCAGATTTGTTTTCTTTTCTGCACCCCAGTTATAAAAATTGCAGCTTCAAAATTGCACTTAAATCCCTGTAAGAACTGCGAATGTTCAATTGCCAATTGGATTTGCTGCTGGAGGAAGTAATCCACTTTGGCTCATAGACGGCTGCTCTTGGAAAGGAGACCGGTCTTCTCAAAACTGTCGTGGGCTACCTGAGCTACACGGCCCTTAGCACTTCGCCCAAAATGCCTTCCTGCAATTCCCAAAGGTCTCCCTTCCTCAAGAAGAAAGGGACACGCCTCCATCCATTTGAAGAGGTCAACTGATTTTTATCTCACAAGGTCTAAGGCAAAAGAAACCTGGCAATTTGCTCTAACTCATATACAGTACTTTCCCAAGGGGTTGACAGTGTCATGAGAAACTATCAGTAACCGTTGGAATTCAAAAGCACAGAGGGGCGGGTTGCTATGCTCCTTGAGCGGGCCAGTGGCCAACTTTAGTTTCATTGAGAAACTTTTGCTATGTAACTTTCCACGAGCATAAAAGTGATGGGGGACATGTGTCATCTTTTTGACTTCCTAATCTTCTGTGATTGAGGAATTCTCCACTGTGAGAGGCTTTGGGAGGGGGCAGGGTTTGCCTCTCGTTATGGAAGCAGGAAAAGGCTAGCTCTCTCTCTCCTTGCCCAGGTAGGGTCAGACCTGGGACCTCAGGTAGCCAGCCAGATGCAGCCTTTAGCAATCAGTTGTGGCGCTGTCCAGGATCCACTGTATCTGGGATTTGCTGCCAAGGACCCAGTCAGGGTTCTCACCAGTATTTCTAGCCTACTCCTCACCATCCTGTCAATGCTGTGAACTTGTCCAATAGTTCTCACTAATTTCTTCTTCTGGTGAATTCAGCGAGAGTCAGTTTCTATTGTGTGTTGCGAGGAACCTTCACTGGACTCATCATAGGACAGAGGCAACATTTTCTAATGCTAATGCTAGATGGGGCTGTGCAGTATCTATATGTCAACCGACTGGCAGAAAAACGGAGTAGAGGATGACTTTCTTTGCCGCCTCCCCCCAAGTGTGATCTGGAACAAAGCTCTACTCAGCTGGTAGTTGCGGCATGAAGCACCCCATTGAGAATGATTGTGACGCTGCATCTTGGGGCCTCAGTAGGAACGAGCTCACCAATCAAGCAGGGTTAAGGGCTATGTGAGAGGGAGAAGGAAACACAGGGGCATGCATTCGCCATCACTGACGTATGGGAAAGGACTCGAGGACTGGGAGTTAAAACAGCTGGGTTCTGATCCCAGCACTGCCTTGCTTGTACTCAAGGAGGCCCTTGGATCTGAGGAACTGACAGTACACGGTAGCAGGTAGGACACATAGAATTTTAGACTCTACCTTCAACCTACTGAATCACAAACTGCATTTTAAGAAATTAAATAAGTGACTTAGATAGCCAACTCTAAAACTGCCTGATTTGGAAACAATTCTTTTCTCTTTTTCTACTTATTTATTAAATACCCTCTCTGTGCCTGGCACTGGGTTAGAGCTATTGGAATGTTTACAAGGAACTGACTGATCTGATCTATAGCTCACATACTATTAAGAAATTTACTTTATATGTCATCAGCTACCCTCCAGAGTAGTACTGCGGGGGGGGGGGCAGTGAGGAGAGGGGGGATATTTTGGCTGCTATAAAAGCCAATGGGAGCAATGCTAAATGAGTGGAATCCCTTTAGGTTGTATTGCTAACAGAAGCTAAAAGAAAATTATCTGTTTACACCTTGATGCAACATCTTTCCAAATCTTCTGAGCACAAAGGCAATCAACAGTTCCCAGTAATTACTATGCCACCTCACACTGGCCTCCTTGGTTACATCATGCGTTTTAGAGAAAAACAATTCTCACTACAGGCCAAAACAGGTAGAGTAAGTAGGAAATCCAGGGAAACACTGCCTTCTATGCAACTGACTTAGACAGAAGGGCAGGGGGAGGACCTGGGAGGGGGTTAGGGGGTGGTGGGCGGAATCTGGTCCAGTAAGGTTTAGAAAGACATAAAACCTAACCCAAGGTTGATAAAGATTAGGGAAAATTAACATCCCCTTATTCTGCATGTTGGCATCTGCCGATTTAAAAGCGATTTTATATCAGAGATATGTTATTAATAAAGCATTTAAGTATATGGCCCTTATGAAATATATACAATTTTTGATATGTAATGAGCTTACTACTATAAGATGCCCAAAACTGCAACCTATTTCCCTAATAATCTAACAACTCCTAAGTATGTGTTCTGTTAATTTTGTCTCCCAAATGATTTTTATTATAAATGGAGACATGTCTCCGTGGAGGAAAATATCCCAAAAGATAGATTTGAAATCTTTTAGGTAGTTAGGGATTATACTAAAGCCACCCCAATTCCACAGTAGATATCTTTAGACTAGAAATAAGAATGCTTTTGAAATGTTTTATAAATACAGTAGCCCTCCCCCAACCTTATCCACAGGGGACACACTCCAAGACCTCCAGTGGATACCTGAAACCACAGAGAGTATATATAGGTTCGGTAATATGTTTTTTCCTCTACATACATACCTATGATAAAGTTTAATTTGTAAATTAAGCACAGTAAGAGATTAACAATAACTAATAATTAAACAGAATTCTAACACTATACTGTCATAAAAATTAAATGAATGGTCTCCCTCTCAAAATGTCTTTCTGTCCTGTACTCACCCTTTGTCTTGTGACAATGGGAAATGATGAAATGTCTCTGTGAGGGGATGACGGGAGGGGAATGACCTAGGCACATGACATAGCCTTAGGCTGCTCCTGATCTTCTGATGGTCGGTCAGAAGGACAATCATCAGCTTCTGGACCGTGGTCGGCCGGCCGCAGGTCACTGAATCTGTGGCAATAGAAACCGCAGAGAAGGGGGGCCTACCATACCTGTCACTCCCCCTCACCCATGCTGTGTTCTAGAGCTTTCCTCATGTGACAGGGCAAGGCTGTAAGGGCCATCTGGACTGGAGCTGCACTGGTCTTATTGGTCATTCTTGCCACAGCATTTAATATAGTCTTTGGCACAGAAATGGTGAACGAAGGAACGGGTCAATTAAACAAAACAACAGCAGCTGCCACAATAAGACTTATTATTAGAGGGGTAAAACGTGGCAGTGTATTCCAGAGTCAGAGTGGAAGTTTGCAGAGAGCAGTGTCTTGCTCTCAAAAAGCCTGCAGGCAAATGGTACCGGGAGCTCACGGCATTGCCTAAGCCTTCTCCAGTTATGGAAGGCACAGGAGTCCAGGTATATGAGAATATATCAGGGGTAGTTTGGGCATAAAAACAAGAAACTGTGGGGGCACCTGGCTGGCCTTAGTCAGTAGGACACCCAACACTTGATCTCAGGGTCTTGAGTTCGAGCCTCATATTGGGTGGAGAGATTACTTTAAAAAAAACAACAACAGGGGCACCTGGGTGGCTCAGTCGTTAAGCGTCTGCCTTCGGCTCAGGTCATGATCCCAGGGTCCTGGGATCAAGCCCCGCATCAGGCTCCCTGCTCAGCAGGAAGCCTGCTTCTCCCTCTCCCACTCCCCCTGCTTGTGTTCCCTCTCTCACTGTCTCTCTGTCAAATAAATAAAATCTTTAAAAAAAATAAAATAAAAAAACAACGAATAATTGCTTTTGTCGCTAGTATCTTGCAATAGCCATTTCACACGAGATCTCATTGAGCTGCTTCCTTTGCTTCCTTTCAAAATTAAGGAAACCAAGACCCAGAGGGCTAATTGATCCACCTCAGGTGTGCACGAAGAGCCTGCACTAGAACCCAGGCTGGCTGGCTCCCAGCTCAGTCCAGCCTCCTTTTGACTCCGGCACTAAGGTGGAATGGTGGTCCTCCCCTACAGGGACATAGGTCCGTAACCTCAGTATAATCCTAGAGCAAGGGGCAGGTCACAGGGGACTTTGACCCTGTTCTTTAGATCACTCAGGTGGTAGAACTTCTCTGTTTCTCTCTATAGTCAGAATATTTCAGAAAGATTTACTGGTCCCCAAATGGACCTGAGATGACCACTGCTTCATGGTCTGTAATCCTCGGGGTTGGGATGCAAGTGAGTTCCTTTCAAGACAGACCAGGTAAGAGGTAGGGCACCTGCTAGTTCAGTCGGTAGAGCATGGGACTCTTGATCTCGGGGTTGTAAGTTCAAGCCCCACCCTGGGTGTAGAGATTACTTAAAAATAAAAATTAAAAAAAAAAAAAGACTACTTAAAACCCTAGATCAGGACTCCTCATCAATGACTACTCTTTAGAAATGGTCCCCTAGTTTCTTATATTTGCTGTTTCCTCCTTCAGGCTTCATCATGAATGTACACTGTCACGGCCAGGTGCAGGGATGCAGTAATGGGGCCTGGTTACAGAACCCATAAAAAATCATTAACTGCCAAAATCACTGAGTAAATCCAAAGGACCTAAATGCATTAGCTCCTAATGACAACCTGCTTCTAGGAAATTGGGGGGGAGCGTGGTCATGAAGCCAAAGCCACAAAACAGAAGGTCAAATAGACCAAGGAAAATAGGGTGGACAGTTCAACTCTGTTGAAGATGCACACCCAACAAAAAAGTGCTTTACAGAAAAGGCTTTGCCTATAAATGTCTTTATTTACCTTCTATTTGGACGGATTTCTAAATTTTCCTAGAGAGTCCAGGTTATTGAAAATAACTGCACTGTTGATGCCTCCTGGTTAAAGAACTGCCAAAAATTCTAAAAGAAAACTAGCAACTAAAGCCCCAAATGTCACAATGTATTTCATCAATCTCCACTCAGAGGCTCTACCAACACTCAAAAGTCCAGCCGTTTCCATGTGCAATTTATAGCTCCTTCGGTGAGCCCTCTTTGGGGTTCTCTGCTATGTGGGATATACACGGTAATAACTATCCCCTACATAAGAAAACCATTTATTTAAAATATCACGCAGAATAAATGCAGAATTATGAACACTGCAAGCCTGTAAATTTTGTTCACTGATTTTCTTAGCTCTGCCTCAGCGGGCTACCATCTTGCACAAAGTCTCTACTAGCAACAAAAATACTGATTTGTGTTGCACTGAAAGGGTTTTTTTAAAAACACGATGGAACAACTCATTGTGATAGGTCTCTTCCCCTATTACACTGTACTGGCCTGGTTTGATTTCAGAGCACTTCACCAAATAGCCCATCTCAGTTCCTACAAACACCTAACTAAACGTTATTCTTCCTTCAACTGGATTTTTCAAACCCATTTCCCTGGGAGAAAAAAAAGGAGTCTTGGGGAAAAAAAAAAATCACAATCCTTATAACAAATGAACACTGCATTCAGTGCATTCACACACACATCGTGCCAGTCATCTGGCTGGAAGAAATCATAAATTATGTAAACTGCAGACCCTGTCTCAAGGAGATTATACTCTTGTAAAAGAAGCTAGGCATGGGGGTGGTGTCACTGAAAATAATCCTAGTAAGAATAAAAATAATAACACATTGTAAAACAGTAACGTACCCACTTAACCTGCTTCCAAAGTAGGAAGATCCTCCTGTCTCTAATTAGATTCACGTGAAGGCAGGGCTGGCGTCAGGGGTGTGCGGCCAACACAGTGACACAGGAACTCTGCATTTCCAGAACAATCTTGTGCTTGGTTTAATGCTCTGTGGTGTCTCGACATTCTTTACGATTTTTGAACTAGGGGCCCACGTTTTTCTTTTGTGTGAGACCCTGTAAATTGTGTAGTTGGTCCTGCTTGCAGGCTAAGACCTGCAAACATTAGTCTCGCTGGTTTATGAACAGCTTCCTTTCATATTAGCCACCACGGTCAAATGAGAAACCCTACCCCCGGCGGAACAGGGAGCGTTATTTGCTCAGGAGAGAACTCCAGCTGCCAGGGCAGCTTCCCCACTGAACATGCCTGATATGAATGATGCCTGCTGATCTTTGCTGGGTGGACACATGCCTCATCATAAATCCCTCAGACCTTGGAGTTGACAGAGAACATGGCCAACAGCCTCATTTTGCAGGTGAAGAGCCTGGACATTTGGGTGACTCACCGAAGAATAAACAGTTCATGGAAGAGAGCATAAAACCAAGGCCACTGCTCTTTTAACTACTTTAAGTTCTATTTGATGAGCCCAATGAGCCAGGGCAGGAGTCTGTCCATCTGGCTGGCTCGTTATTATAAATTATCACCTCTGCGCAGTGCCTGGCACATGGTCGCTATGTAGTAAATAAATATCTGCTTGAATGCATGTGTGTATGTATGTATGCATGAACAAACAAAAAAGGTAATAAAATAATCTGTATCCCACTAGGTACAGAATCTAAAAATTCTGATGTTTTGTTTACTTAAACTTTATCAAAAACCTTCAGATCCTTTTTGTTTTTTGGTTTTGTTTGTTTGTTTGTTTTGATCTTTCAAGGAAGGAATGCCCCTCCGGAAAAATATCAAACAGGGCTCACAATATAATGGTGATGATAATTACAGCAATAACATTTACTGAGAACACAACAGTTGAGGGAGGCCGAGACACCTCGCTGGCAACTTGCTCCAACCTCACATCCAACAGAAATTAGCTATACCAACCTGGTAACCCTTGAATACATGAAGCCTCGGGCCAGGGCCTGAGTGTCTAGCAGACAGGACTGGAGATGTGTGTGCTCAGAGCCCACAGGGTCTTTTGGCGCATCAGTCCACATCCAGCCACACAAAGATTAAGCCAATGCATTACAGAGTAGGAATTTTTTATTTTTAAGACTAAAGTAAAAGTGAGGCTATTTCTTTATGGAGCAAGTACTTGTGACACAGATTAAAGTGGGTATGAAAAGGGCAAAGACTTTGAGTTACATTCCCATTAAAACAACCCAAAAGCCCAAGGCCAAAACAAACACGGAGATAACTGAGCTGCTGGTTGATTAATCAAGCCTCCTTCATTTCAGTAGGTCATGTGAGCTAGGTCTGACTCCTTTCTGATCCTTGGCTTTCCAGCTGGGGTGCTAACGGAGCCATATACCTCTTCAGTCGCTGAGAGGAGGGAATGAGAGCAGACATATATATGCAGTGCGTGGAAGCGTGCTGGGTATACAGTAAGCGCTCGATAAGTGTTGTCTGTTTATGGGTTAAGCCTGACCAGGTAGTGTTCTGTACTGTAGTGTGTGCAAGGCTCAGCTCAAGAGAGACATATGCAAGGAAGGTAAAGAAACACACCTGTAGTGAAGTCACTGGACACATGCTCAAAAAAGATCATCTGCAGGCAGGGGCCCTAAATATAGGGAGCATCACATTCTCTGCGCACTTCCCCAATCATTCCGTGCACAGATATGAATATGAGCACCTACTTCATGCAATGCAATGTGACAGACACAGGGGACACAACAGCAAACAATATGCATTGCCCTCCTGTGGTCATGCTCATGACCAGCCAGAAAAGCAGTTAGGAGACATGGAGTCAGAGCTCAGTATTTGCTGAATGAGTGAACCAATGAACACTAATGACCAAAAAAAAAAAAATCAAAGAATCAGAAGTAGGCTCAACAGATCTTTCTGGTAGGTCACCATGTCAGAGCCCCTGGGACTGCTCCTATTAGGGCCATAGGGATGAAGTCGAAGCAATGCCCCAAAGAGGCAGATTTTTCCAAGCAATTCCTAACTTCAAGGCTTGTACGGCCATTAACATGCTTCTCTCAATACATGTTCGATAGGAACGTGGAGGAGCTAGCCAAATGGGCGATTTTTGTCACTAATCAAGAGGTGCGATACTACCTTTCACTCACTGTCACCCCCACCCGTGGGCCAGTCAACATTTTTCTTGAGATGCTCACACACTGAGAGGAAGAGATGAGGCACCAAATGAAATTGACGGGGAGGGGGAGAAAGAGTGACACCAAGTGACAAACCATCATTTCTCCCCAGCCTATGAACACAGATTTAGGCAATTAAATGCAAATTAATTCTTTTATCCATACATCCAAAAGAGTAGAACAGTGACACACACAATCCAGGTGTCAAAGACCAACACAGACTTCTTCATTCGGAAAACTGGGAGACTTATCTCTGAATATCCACATCTGGTCTTACCCCCACCTCCAAAAATCATTTATAAAAATGGACCAGGCTAGAGAATGTGGGAGAGAATAAGAGAATGTGCTGGCAAAATGTCTACTGAGTTTTAAATATATATTTCTATATTTATATAAGTGACATGACAGGTTGACAAAGTGGTTTTCTCTAACAGCCACGCAGACTGATCTATGGAAACATTTCCTGTACATGAGCCATTGAGGAGGCATGATTAGGAACAAGGTGGACAGATATATTAGAAATGGATAAATCTTTATAAATTACAAGCGACATTGATGTGTACGTGTGTAAAGGAGGGAGGGGAGGAGGAACAGAAGGAGAAAAGAGGAGGGTGGGAAGGCGAGAGGGAAAACCAAACAGAGAAGTGGTTATTAGCCAGATAACTAAGATGACCCTTTCACCAAGTTTATCAGTATTTCAGAAACCAAGTGAAGAGGCGTAGAGAGGCTGAAGATGGTAATTTAAAAAAAATATGCTTCCACAGGGGCCTGACTCCAGATACACCAGTAAACAGCAGCTACATGCTGCAAAATCCCATTCCTTGATCACACCCATTCCCTTATTGGGACATCACAGCAGTAACTGTATGTACCCTTCAAGGCGCAAAAGTCAGAATCCCAAAGCTTTGCATTCATCCCATCTGGGTCTTGGATTTTTGACCACCTGAAATGCTCTGCAGCTAGTCTGTAAACTGGGGCAGTGAATCTCAAGTAACTGTGGACCCCATTTGAAGAAGAAAATGCCCACATGGAGAATGCATTAAGTAAATGCATTTACTTACTTTTACTGAAACGTTCCTCCTTCTGCACAAATACAAAATTTTAAAAACCAGAGAAATTTAAATTATTTTCATTGAAATCATGTTTTTTGCTAAAACCTGCTGGGTCCATATTGAGTTTTACCGCAGCAAAATAGAGCTCTGGTTGGGTTCTGTATTTAAGGGTTTTTTTGTTTTTGTTTTTTGTTTTTTGTGGGTTTTTTGGTGCTTTAACTTCCTTTTACAGAAGCAGATTGAACAAAAAGTTATTGGGAACTTCCAAGTTTTGTTTGCAGGTTTTCAAGATAATCAGACTTCAATTTAAGGTAGACAAGGCAGCAATCCTTTCATGCTGATTTTATTGAGCAGTCACTAGGGTAAATCTGAAAAGGTGTTTTGTTCAAATGAAGATAAGGCTAGTTTTGAGGCACTGAAAGCTGCATTAAATGGTATCTAATCCAATTACTGAGCCAGGGAGTGGGGATGGTGGAGGGGAGCTACAGCATACAGCTGCTAAGCTTGCTTCTAACCAACGCGGCGAGCTCAGATGTGAAAGTGGAATCCCACTCAACGGGCACGCGCGTACTGACCGCCTGGCTCAGGGTCCTGAGTGCGGTGTGCACACGCCTCAGCATCTAGGATGGCTCACTTGCCCTGCCCCTTTTTTTCTATTCAAACTACTGAGAAAATCTTCCTGCACGAAGCATGCCCCCACTTCCTGGGCCTCCATTTGGGCACAAGCCAACTGCGAAAACAAACACAAATGGTTGTGAAATCCACAGCTTTGCTCAGACCTGGGGTCATCAAGATGACCCAGAAAACGCTTTTACGACTGTTCTTAAGATTATGATCAAAACGAACAACGTAGAGTGAAAGACAACTTGGATTCACATCTGTGGACACCCAGAATCTAGTTTGTGAAGCCCAGAGCCAGCAGCAAGGGCACAGCAGCGTAGAGAGGCTGAGTCATTTGCTCAAGGACACTCACCCGGGATACAAAAACGAACACTCCGAACACTCTTCCCCTTGCTCACCCAACTCCAGCCACACTGGTGTTCTTGCTGTTCCCTGAACATACATACTACTCTTTTGTCTACCTCAGGGCCTTTGCATTGGCTCTTCTCACTCCCTGGTATGTTCTTCCTCAACCTTCACAAGACTGACATCATCCTATATTCACGTTTTTCCTCAAAGTCCCCCTCAGATAGGTCTCCTGGTCTTGGCAGATCAGTCACTTTCTAGCATTACCATAAACCTATTTTAATTTTCTACATAGCTTTCGCCACTTGGGGATATTCTATTCTAAGCATTGTCTAATTTGGTTATTCTCGGTCTACCAGAACATAAGCCCCACGACAACTGGGTCCTTCTAGGTCTTATTTACAGCTGTGTCCCATGTACCTGGACCATGTTTTCCATTATAACTAATCAATAATCACCTGTTGAATAAACAAATGAAGAAAGGAGGAAATGTGTGGCACAGGGCATAGAAAGAGGATACATCTGCCCCTGCCCCTCTATTTGACTCTGTCCACGACCCCCCATTCTCAATGTTGTCACATCACACTCCTCCGCTTGCTGTGTTTTCAAACGACCAAGTTCAGACTTGCTCGCAGGCCTTGCCCCCCCCACCCGCCCCCACCCGCCGTCCTTGCCTCGCCTGACCCTCCCACTCCAGGCCCCAGCTCTGAGAGCTTCCTCTCCTGGGCAGACTCTGGACAGAGGTTATCTTCCCACCCAGAACAGCCTCTGCCTTCTCCAGCGGCCATGGCTTCGGCGCCATGTTTCGCAACCTTTTCGGTGTGGGACACACCTGTAAATTTTCATTAACATCCTACACACACACACACATACACACACACACGGGAGGGGCAGGGTCCAGAAGAGCTTGTTTTGTTCTCTTCCATCTGTTTCCCCACAGAGCTTACTGTCCTACATGACAGACAAGGCCTGTTACTTGCCTTCAGGACAAGGACAGAGGGAGACAGAGCTGGCTCTGAACAGGGAGGCAGGCAAGCTTCTGGGCCTCTATGGAGTAAGGAGAGACAGAGGAGTCTGGGGAGTCAGCAGGGTGTGCGAAGAGGCCCCCAGGGCATCAGCAGAGACCGGAAAGCGATTTCCCATTAAGCTTTAGTGTGGAAGCTCTGGAGGCAGTGCCCTCTGGGGAAATTCCCTCGGAGGAATGTCACACTCCATTTCTCTTCCTTCTCATCTTGATGGCCCTCTTTGCTCTCCTGGATCTCTTCAAAGGGCCCCTTCCTTTCAGCTTCCCACAGAAAAGAAAGCTGGAAGGCAGTGACCACAGAGGGAGCCCCCCACCTGGGCCCCAGAAAAGCCAGGACCCCTCCATAACCACCAGGCACCTGTTACAAGCCCTGTGGCTGAGGACAGCCTGGTGCATGCTCCTTTCTTTCCTTCTGTATCAAAGCACAGAATCTTTCCCTCCACAGAAGTGGGTATGTTGAAATTCAAGATATAACCTGATTAAGAGCAGAGGTTGGCAGTCTTCAAGCCACTCCCTTCTCCCTGAATCGATCGCAGACATGCATCTGTCCTCCACCGTCTCTAGGACTCAGCAGAACATGGCCTGAAGAGCACCGTCAGGGAGGAAGCACAGGAGCTTTGTTATCAAAACAGACCTGGGCTTGCAAATCCACTATTGCTTACTAAACTCTCTGCCTCAATTTATCTCTGACATGGGACCTGCGAACTTCTCAGGGTTGTGGTGACCATGAAGTGGTAAGGGGGTTAAGGAAGTGAGCTCTCAAGTGGGCAGGGGACCAAAACGGTCATTGCCATGGACAGGCTGCCCATTTCTACTCCCCTGCTCAAACCCAGATCTGTTTTCTGCATAATATCCTGTTTCGTCACCTATCACACTTAAAATCCTATGCCATCCAAACTACTTTCCTGAAATTTCCCAATGCAAATATGTAATTCTATAACTCATAGCCTTATTATTATTATTTTTTTTTCATTTTGGACCTCTAAACTTGTCGCAACACAGAAACTCAGTACAAAGAGAGCCTGGATTGTCAAAACACTAGGTTGTGAACCTTACAGGTAGGTATGATATTTAATGAAAACCATCCTCTATAGTTCAATGCTATGTTCTAAGCTCCCTGCTTCTGGTTTACAGGAGAACACCAGGAAGAGGGGAATGAACAAAGATGCTTTTATAAAATCTTGCCTTGGTCAACAGAAGGGCTAAGGAAAGAGTGGGGTTGTTCCTTCTTCAGTTCAGCCCAACACCCCACAAAACTTTGGTTGGAAAACCAGGCACCATATTTACTCAAGTTGAATGGTGGTCTGACTTGGCAACCTAATCCCACTGAGACTTGTGCCAAGAAAACAAAACAGGTGGGGGGGGGCAGGGGGTTACCTCCATATCCATGTTCTCAAACAAAAACCTCTGAGACTGGAATTTCCCTGCCTGGCCTCTGGCGAGGTAAGGGCTTGAGCCTGGTCTTCATTAGCTCCTCCAACGGGGGAGGTTGGGGGGGGTGGATCTAGAATCTCCAAATCCCTGGGTCCCAGATGCCTCCCGGGATCTCTACATGGGATTCCTCACGTCCCAGGCACCTCATTGGTCAATGAAATCCGCACCGGGCAAGAAGGATAGAGGTAGCTGCTATTTTTACTTCTCAACTTAAACGTCACCACACAGGACCCATGTCGAGAAAACCAAGCGAAGTACAGAGACGCCAACGTGGAACCCTGACATTCGGGACTGCTGATTTACACACAGAGAACACAAGAAGCATCACCACTTTAGAACTGTCTAACGTTGTCAATTCTTTTTAGGTTAGATAATAAATTTCTTATTTTTAAACTACTTGCAGTTGGACAGTCTCTTATGTGCGGCCCAAAGCATTCTGATACACTCACTCAACCCAGAGCCTGCCATATGGGAGATCAATAAGCACGGCCATTACTGGAGCTATTCTTACTGTCTTCCTCCATCTCCTCATCCATCCCCTTCCCCCATTACAACTCGCACCCCCGTACTTCCCCCCCAAAAATACCCATTTAGCTAATTCAAAACCTTTTTTAACTTTATGCTTATTTGGCATTTTTTTCCAGAGCGGCTGTGTGTATTTAATATGATTAACAGCTTTAGTCATTAAACAGTGCTTTCTTTAAGAGGATTGCACGAGATTACCCTTAGGGTCTTGGGCTGAAATCATTGTACAGACGACTTGAACACAGCCGAGGTAGGTAATGGAAGTTCATCATAATGTAACAACTTCACTCAGTACTTAATATAATCGACGACACAACCCATAAAAATATTCTTCCTAAACTAATCAAATCATTAAAATGTCAGCTTCCATGCAGACACTCCATGGCACTCCTGCCCCTGGCCCAGATTCAATTCAAATGGAATCTTGCTGAATCGTCCTGATTTATGAAGTCTGTGTTTCTTCATGCTGCCCCCTCCCCATTGCTCAACTCTGCCTGCCTGAATATAGTTGTCCCAGCAAGCAAATAAACTGGCTGGAGGCCAGAAGCCAGGACACAAAGCATGCTCTTGTCAAACGGTTTCCTCATTAGCTGTTGACGCACAATAAAGGCTGTAAGGTTTTCCCCAGTACTCAATGCGTTTCAGAGCATTTTCCCATTTGTTTAAAAGCCGAGGCTGGGTAGAAAAATAACTCTTGTGCACTCTGTGGCAGAGTGAGCACTGGATTGAGAGGGAGAGGAGAGAGAGGGAGAGAAAGAGGAGGGGTGGGGGAAAGAACACACATTGGCTTGTGATCTGTAGTTTATTAACAGAGCCTGATTATGACAATTGCTTCCTGTGGCTCCCTAATCAGCCTGGTATTTCTCAAGGCACTCTACTGAGCACTGCTTACCCTAGTCATAGATTGCCTGAATATTCTCTGAAACAATACTTATCAAAATAAACAGCTAGTTTTTGTAGCCCTTCCTTTTGGAATTACAGCAGCAGAAGCCTCTGTAGGAAACCTCTCCTTATCCCACACCAATCCAAAACCAATGCTTCACCTTTGCACATTCCCTCTATGGCTACCCTAAATAATTTCTACACTGGGGTGCTGTCATTATGGTAGCCCTTAGCCACATGGGGCTACTTAAATTTAACTTAATTAAACAACAACAAAAAAATTTTTTTAAAGATTTTATTTATTTATTTGACAGAGAGAGACATAGCGAGTGAGGGAACACAAGCAGGGGGAGTGAGAGAGGGAGAAGCAGGCTTCCCGCGGAGCAGGGAGCCTGATGCGGGGCTCGATCCCAAGACCCTGGGATCATGACCTGAGCCGAAGGCAGACACTTAACGACTGAGCCACCCAGGCGCCCCGGAAATCTGTTGTTCTTGAAATGTGTATATGTTTATATGTGTGTGCTTAACGACTGAGCCACCCAGGCACCCCTAAAATTAAACAAAATTTAAGATTCAGTTTCGTTGTCCTATTAGTCACATTTTGAGTGCTTACTGGCCTGATGTGATTTAGGGCTGGTGCACTGGACAGCCCAGATTAGGAAGCATGCCAATCTCTGAAGATCCCTACCTGGTAAAGGAGGTGTGCTCATGATTATTTTCATTTTGTAATAAGATAAATTTGGACCCAGTGCCTACCTACTAGCATTCTTTAACATAAATGAATGTTAACACATGAACAAAAAAAGTAATTCAAAGTTTACACAGATCAAAGAAATTGAGGAAATATTTAATGAGTATTCACTGTCTGGAGGGTACTGGATCCCAGACTATCTTTACAGCCTCAGCACCCACAGAAACCCATCGAACATTCATCAGTATATCCTGGATAGTCCAAACCACTTGCTAATTCCCCAATAAATTACCCCCTCACTTTTTTTTTCCCAGGCTGTTTCTTCTCCTTGGAAGCCTCTCTTGCCTGTGCAAATTCAAGACTTCAATCAAACGCCACCTATTCTGTGGACCCTTCCCCTCTGTGAGAGTTGGCCCATCAGTAACATTCTTAATAATAGCTAACATTTATCAATTGTGCCAAGCTAAATACTTTACACAGATAATCTTATTTAATTCTCACAAACCCTGTGAGGTGGATACTACCATTATTTCCATTTGACAGATGGAAAAGGTGAAGCCTAGAAAAATGGGACTTGCCCAAAGTCCCACAGCTAATAAATAACAGAGCGGGCCCTCCAACTTTAGAGACTAAATTCTTAACCAATGCCTTATATGTTTCTTTTCTTGTGGCGCATGTCCTATTATTCCTTTGATGATTGAGAGTCGTGTACCCATCTGTCTCAATCCCAACTCCTTCCTTGGATTAGAAATTCCTTGAATGCAGAGACCACACTTTGTTCATTTCTCCCCTCACCTGGTACACAACAAAAACCAAGGAATAAAAGACTGAGTAAGTGAATGAGTGAATAAATGTTTTCCATTTGACCACTGACTTCATCTTTCAGAATCTAGTTCTGGACCAAACTACGAAGTGGTAGCCCTTTTCAATCACCAGAAATGGTAACTGCCAAAGGGGTGTGCCAAGGAGGTCTCAACTGTCCTCTGAACGATTTTCACAGTTACACCAATAAGCCATGACATTCAATGACACAAGCCAGGATTTACCAACTGCCAGATTCTGAGTGGCAGCCAGAGTATCATCCAAGAAGTGATGCTTGTTTCAACTCATCTCCTTTGGGGCCCAGCCCTTGCAACCAGCAGGGACAGCAAGATATTGGCCTGGGCTGATTGGTGATGAAGTAGGGCAACATGCAGAGGAGCAAGTGGAAGAAAATGCTAGCCCAGAAAGAAAACCTAGATAGGGTGATACAATCTTGATGGCTCTTGAATTCTGCAGATAAAAGAGCAGCAAGCAGAGCTAACATTACTGGAAAAAAACCCATGGACCCCAAATTGGACAGGCTTGGAGGAATACTCCCTTGGAGCCAAAGCACTAGGCAGTCTGGAAGAATGTTCTAGCTAACAGCTCGTTAGCTGTTTACTAAACAGCTACACAGGAACAGTCCTGGGGTCTGGAGAGTATCTCTTTGAAGGTGAATTAAAACATGCTGTGCCCTCAAGAAATTCATTAGCCTTGCAGGGAGCCAGACATTAAGCCAATGCACAGTGACACACGGGAAGGCTTGATAAGCAAAAGCAGAGACAAAACACATCATTAATTCCGAATGAGGATTTCTGGGCTGGGGAAAACTTTACACAGGTGGAATCTGTCTGGGTCTTGATGTATCAGCAGGAGTTTGAATGGTGAGTAGAGTGGAAGCTGCTGCTATCCTACCCAGACCCCCTTTCTTTGACCAGTACAGTCTTCCCTATGCTACCCGTGTTGGCTGTTAATGTCTTCAGAGAGCCGTCCTTGTAGCTAGCCTTGCCACCTCTAGGGGAAAGGCCTGGGTGTTTACCGCTCCCACCCGGAGGGCAGCCTGGAGCCAATGACTCACTGATGTGGGCATCTGAAGGCTGTAGAGCTCCCCAGGCTGCAGACTATAGCTGAACCCACATCTTTGCCTCCCTGCTTGTCCTGCCCTATCCGGCTTCCCTCACACCTTTACTGGTTTCCATAAAGAATACTGTCTCAGAGGCGCCTGGGTGGCTCAGTTGGTTGAGCGTCTGACTCTTGATTTTGTCTCAGGTCCTAGTGTCAGGGTCATGAGATTGAGCCCTGAGTCAGGCTCTGTGCTCAGCATGGAGTCTGCTTGAGATTCTCTCTCTCCCTCTGCCTTTGCCCCTCCCCCTGCTCGCTAGCAGGTGCACTCTCTCTCTCTCTCGAAAAATAAATAGGTGAAAAACTTAAAAAAAAAAAAAAAAGGAATACTATCTCAATCTTAATCACTTTGCAGGAGAACTCCCATATCAGGCCCTGCCTCTAAGGAAGCTTACCCATTACAGCGGGCAAGAGGAGAAACAGTAACCAAGAGAGAGAACAGTAACCAAGAGAGAGAAGCTCTCTCATATTGTCATGGGCAGGGGGTGCAGACAGGGTGGTGGCCACCTGATGAACACAGTCAGCCTGTCAAACGCCATGCTAAGAAGCTTGGCATTTTGTTATGAAAGCCACGCAAAGCCACTGGACAGGTTTAGAGGCGGAAAGGGTCACCAGAGTCTTTAACTTGCAAAATTTGAAAGCTGCAACTTGACTACTATCATCTATGGAGGGAAGAAATCCCTTGGCCTAGGTTTGTCATTTTAAAAAACTGGTGGTCTGGGCAAACTCCAGGGAGGCTGGATCTAGGTCTGTGGCAATGGGACTGGGAAGGGGGATGGATGAAGAAGGAGCCACTCGAGAAACAGCAACAAACAAGCTTTGCGGACTAGCCGCTGCAGCAGCAAACCCAGGCCTTCGCCACACACCGTGTAGGAAGGGCCGGTCGTAAATGAACCTTGTCCAGCCAAACCCCATGCAGGCCTCCTAAAAGGGCTGGCACAGAAGGGCTCTGTTCTGACACATTTCACACTCTCAGACTAAATCCTCCCTTATTCCACAGCAGGTCCTTCAGAAAGCTCCAAACACAAAACTCACTGTCCCTTCTCTTTAAACCACCCGTCATTTTGTCATGAAACCACAGGGTAGACACCACAACCATCCAATGCAGGGCACAGTAAGAAATGTGAGAGGTGGAGCAGTCCGCGCCCCTCTCCTGCTGGGTCGCTCCATATTGTTGATGCCGCCACCATCATTCTCCGCCATTTCTGCTTGCCATTTACTCTGCCAGGCACGGGGCTAATCCCACAATCCGATTTCTACACGTTCAGTACATATTCTCATCCTATTTCCAGATGGGACAATTGAGGCTCACAGAAAAGATAAACTGTTCAAGGGGCCGGACCTAACTGTTCATGTGTTTAGGTCTGTCTCCAAAGCTCACGACCTCATTAATGTCCAAACTCATTAACTTTAACATGGAGGGCACATTGATCGATTAAATCCCAATTCCTCATCCCCTTAAACTCAGCTCATGCTTTATTCCTAGTATTTTACCCCAAATAAACCACACCTTCTTCTGCATCCTCTCTGTACCCTTGCGCACAGACCAAAATCATATGACCTCTACACTTGAGGCATTTATTTATTTACCACAGCTCTTCTAGGTCTTTCCCCTAGGAGACTATAATGGCAAGGGCAGAGACAGACCTAGTCCATGTCTTTTATATCCCCAGAGCCCAGAACAGTAGCTGGTATGACTACATGGTAAGAAAACTTCTAATCTCGGGGTGCCTGGGTGGCTCAGTTGGTTAAGCATCCAACTCTTGATTTTGGCTCAGATCATGATCTCAGGGTCGTGAGACTGAGCCCTGCATCAGGCTCCACACTCAGCGTGGAGTCTGCTTGAGATTCTCCTCCCTCTCCCTTTGCCCCTCCCCCCACTCATACTCTTTCTTTCAAATAAATCAATCTTAAAAAAAAAAACTTCTAATCTCAAAAATCCACCAAGTTCTGCTGAACAATCTCATACAACAAGAATTACATCTGAAGTCAAAGGATCTAGGGGTCTAATTCCTAGCAAGGCACATAGTAATCAAGTGATGTGGGAAAATATGCAGTTTCCCAGGCCCATGGATCACAGGAACATGAGGCCACTGGGTTAGAAACTCTCCAGTGATTACACAGATCTTTTCCAATCTAATCAATATACCATTGATGCTAAAACAAGATTGTCCATATCTAATTTTCTAGCAGCTCTCTTAAATGTGTATTTGTGGAAAATACTCATGTAGAAGCTCTAAGCCATTTAACCAAAAGCCTGACTTTCTCCTTTGCAGAGTATTTAAGGAAACATTTATTTAGGCAAATTTTAAAAGTGGTTTTATAAAATCTTTAATGTAAACAAGATATTCTGCCCTGAACCATCCAGATTTAAACTATGAATATCTCGACACTGTACCATAACTGCTTTGCAGATGCAACTTTCGCTTACTCCGTCTTTATTAAAAGGCAGAGGTAGAGAATCACTAGCTGCTCTTAATGGTCTAATAATAAAGTAGTCGCTGACTGTTTTGTCTCAAGACCATCCGCTGAGTACATATACCTCATTCTTGTAGAAGCCTATCCTCTTTACGTAAAGCAACCAATCCCTAAACCGTCTCCAAAGTACGGCTTCCTATTTGTGAAGAAACAAGGAATCTGTTGTACTTGGGTTTTCTTTTTCTCCTGCTTACAGAGGACCCTACAGTCCCTAGGATATTCCCTTTCCTGGAAGATCATCTTCTTGTCATGAGAAAATTCTGCCAGGATTTATGACCAACAATGAGATAATAGATTACATATGTAAAGAGTTCTTATAAAATAAGAAAAAGAGAGCCATCATAATAGACAATTAGGCAAAGGGCACCAGTGGGCACCTCACAAAAGAAAAAAAATGCATATGGTCAATAAATATATGAAGAGATTTGCAAGCTGACCAGTAACCACAAACACACAAATGAAAGCAAGATACCTTTTTTTAGTCTAACAGACTGGCAAGACTTTTTTTTTGTTTCCTTAAAGATAATTACCTGATACCAGCAAGGGTGAGAATAAACAGACCCATAAAAGCTCCTGGTAAGAAAGTGAACTGGGAGGGCAACTTGACTATTTTTTTTTTTTAAGATTTTTATTTATTTATTTGACAGAGAGAGAGATAGCAAGAGCAGGAACACAAGCAGGGGGAGTAGGAGAGGGAGAAGCAGGCTTCCTGCCGAGCAGGGAGCCCAATGTGGGACTCGATCCCAGGACCCTGGGATCATGACCTGAGCCAAAGGCAGACGCTTAACGAATGAGCCACCCAGGCGCCCCCTTGACTATTTATCCTACAGAAATACCTAAGGAGGTATGTAAAAAAAGGTCTATATTTATTATAATCACAACACCAATTATAACAAGACATACAGCAAACAACCAAATGACCAACAATAAGTACTTTGATAAAAAATTACAGTCCATCTATGCCAAGGAACACTACATGGCTACATACCAAAAAATTACGTTTACAGAGGAGTATTTGCTAGAATGGAAAACTGCCTCCAGTGGACTGTTGGGTGAAGAAAGCATGTTAAGAAGCAAGGGCAGTATTCTTGCAAAATAAAGTATGTACGTATACGTACACGTGTGCAGCGTATATACCCACACGTGGGCACACAGGGCACAATGCACAGGAGTATCTGAGGTGGAATGATGAGTAACTTCTAACACTGATATTTTATTACATGTGTATTACCGTGTGGATTTGGTTTCTATTTTGCCATGGGAAATAACCTCCAGATCTTAATCCGGTGATAGGTAGCTTGGGCACAACAGTGCCGTCACCTATGATGCTCACCTGCTTCTTTACGCCTCCTACTCCTGGTGCCATCCCTGCTCTGGTTTCCAGCACCCGTGGCAAACCTCACCGAGCTACCTAGTATGACTTCACCCCCCTCCCCCCACCCTACTCTCTGTTCCCTCGGTGACTGTCCCCTTATCTACTGGCTGTTCAGTTCCAATTTCTCAGAAATGCTCTTTTTTGTATAATGGGTATAAGGGAGATCAGGAGGATGTGGTGGTTTTTAATCTGTTGATCTTTCCCCAATTCTACCTTTAACTACAGGAAAGGAAATGGGTATAGGGAGTATAATGCCCTTAAGGCTGTCTGTGAACCCAGGGCTCAGTTACTTTTAACTGTTCTCTTGCTGCTCTTTAGAGCTATTGATTTGGTATTTCTTTCGCATGTGATGAATGTGAAGTAAAAATTCATCAGATAACAGCTTTGCCCTGCTACAGCTGAACTGTGAACATAGGCTCTACTTAGACTTCCATGATAGGTTTTAAGACAGAGAACCAATTCTTGACTTTCCAACTGGAAAAACTCATATTGTGGTTGGAATGCCTACTAAGAATACACCTATTACAAGAACAGGCAATGTTTATTACTGATACTGTTTCTGTTTTCAAACCTACTCTCCCCAATGCAAAGTACAATTATTGATTTTTTTATAACAACAGAAATACTATTGCCATAACTCACTGAGCACTATGTGCAGGGCTATAAGAGACATGAGCCCATTGACTGCCCCCACTTTATTGATGAAGAAACTGAGGCTTGAACAGGTTAAGGAACTCAGAGCACACAGTCAGCACGTTGGCACAGCTGGGAACTGATGTCAGAGCTCCCAGTCCCCTGTATACTACCCTTCCCCAGTCATGCCATAAGGCTCTCCCTCGGTGAGGCTCCATTTTAGCACTTAGAGGCCCTGGAGCTTTGGCCACGCTGCACTCCAGAGAGTCCCCTCAGAGGCCATTTGGACAGAGGGGGCTGAGTTTAATGGATCCGGGAGACCTCCACTCTCCTCTTTCAGATACTGGACTTTACCATGAGATTCTAGAGTTACGGAATATTTGACAAGTGTCGATGTCTAAAATTCCTACTTTGTCTTCTATTTGAGGAAATGAATCAAATGTAAAAAAGTAGGATTGGGGTTTTGAGGTTGCCCATTTTAACCAGGACTCTCATTTGTGAGGCACACTTGACTTGCCTATCTCAACTTCCCCTTTGGCATTAAAACCTGTGTAATGATTTTTCACTTTACATCAATGCTCTGAGTGAGAACCAATAAAAGGGAATGCAAAGCACTGAGCACACAGGAAAGCCCTATGTAAGTGTTGTGCGGTGCTTAATCCTGGTCCCCTCCGGGGCCTGTTCCTGAAGCCAGTCACACAGAAGGAAGGTAGAGACAGGCCAAGGCCTGCTGAGACACAACCAGGGAGTTGAACAGCCCACAGGAGCGAGCACGTAGACTGGGATCATAAGAAAGCAGATGAAAAGCTTCATCAACAATGGGGCTTTGGCATGAGGACCAGGAGCGGGCTTGCAGCTAGCTTCAGCAAACAACAGGCACTGATCCAGGGGAGGGTGGGAGGCCCATGGCTTCGTAATTATTAACTTCTCGTGCTCCCGTGTGGACTTCACCACTGGCCCTCATGCCACCTGGCACTGTCCTAAGGGAGTTTCCACCAACCTCTTTGGGGAAAGTGAAACTTACATTGGGGAACAGAAAAGAAATTGACTTGGGCTCCTCCTTGAGAATGCTTCTTCCTTCTTTCCTTCTGCAACTGCTTCATCAGCATTTCACAGAGGAAACCATGGAGGACTCTGCGGCCAATTTCATAACATTTATAGGACGTATTTTTGAGAACTATATGGGCTACCTGAGCCAGGAACTGTTATAAAGGAACCTCCTAAGCTTTAAGCAGAGATCTGTTCGGTCTTGTTGAAAGGGACCATAATAAGTTATTAATTCCACTTAGGACTTGAGGGAGAGGAAAAGGGCAGACATGATGATACACAGATGTGCTTAATCCACATAAACTAGGAAAAGAAGCCACTTTTGTGGGTAAATACACTTGCATCCCAATTGCAGGGGGTAGAATGTTCTGTATTTCAGCAGCCTCAAGATCTAGCCCTTAGTTCGGGGCTCAAACACGTAAGTTATACTTGACACTTTTCTAAATTCACCCTTTTCTTTGAGATAATGTTTACATGGAAAATACACAACCGCATCTTATAATTTTCAGGGATCAGCTACTATGAGTTAAACGTGATCACCTCGATTTGAAAAGGAATGTTTCTCAGGCACCGGCACAGCAAATTGTCTTGGGAAAGCACAGATCATTACTAAGTTCTGAAACTTTGGGGGAAGCTGATGACACTTTAACCACAAACAAGTCACGGGGGCTCAAGTTAGGATCCTCCACAAAGCAGACAACGGTAGGCTCCTAGGTAGGAAAGTCAAAAGTTGGTAACTCCCACTGGTGAGAGATTAGCATCTTGATCATTAACTTAAATCACATTCTTGCCTACTTTGTGGGACACAGCTGATAAACAGGCACAATAACCCTCACTGTTAAGGAGCTCAAAGTCTACTGGGGGACACAGGTGAACCAGCAACAGAAGGACACAGCCCCGGGGAAAAGCATTAAAAAAGAATGTCAGCATATTAGAATACTTAGCTTAAAGTAGTCCTATGAAGGCAGAAATTATAGTAGTTTCATTTCAAAGGTCAGCCAAAGTCCCCGTTCCTCCCTTCCGGGGCCTCTCATTTGAAGGGAACTTTTCCCAGTTGCTATCAGAACAATTAGAGATGTAGGTATCCCCTCAACCGTCAAGGGGGACAGAAAAATGGCCCCCACCCTCCTTATTCTGTAATCAGCCAGCACTCTGAGATCTTGGGGAGGCCTGTCTGTATTTATATTCCACCTGCTCCCATAAAAGATTTACAGTGGCTTATAATAAACACACATATGTCCAGAGCAATTAAAAAAAAAAAAAAAAGGAATAAAGTGAAATACCTAAATATGTATATGGTAAGAAGAGAGATAGAGCTCTTTAGAGCTATTGATTTGGTATTTCTTTCGCATGTGATGAATGTGAAGTAAAAATTCATCAGATAACAGCTTTGCCCTGCTACAGCTGAACTGTGAACATAGGCTCTACTTAGACTTCCATGATAGGTTTTAAGACAGAGAGAAAGATGCTCTGAACTCATAACAAACAAGCCAGTCTTACTAGAAAGCACCAAATTTGGTTGAAAGCATTCTAGCCCTCACAACAGGGTTGGGGGTGGGCAGGGAGCAGAAGAGTCATTTAACTTTGCTTGACTTAAAAAAAAGAAGCTACAAGTTTATGAGAAGATAACTTTTAGTTAATTTAAATGACAGAGCACAAAGTTAACAGGTGGCCATAGCAGCTTTGACTCTGTTTTAGGAGCATGGATGCCAGTGAGAATCTAAGGCAAGTTCTAGACCCTGTCCCCTCATCAGCTTATAATCACACAGTTTTGTATATACTCTTAGAGTTCCATGGGCCTTGGCTATATACTTGCTTTGGGGATGCTCTGTAAAGTTTAAATTCACATAGGAAATCCTCAATATTTATTCTTCACTGAATGCATACAAGGCCACTTACTGAAGCCAGACACCTTGGGGTAACCCTATGAATATGGTTTCTTCCACCTGCCATGTAGAGCCAACAATGGCTTGTAATCATAAATCAGAATCGTTCCGCTTGGAAGGAGCTTTAGTAAAACCCTAGTAATTTGTCTTGATCTTGTTTTTTTTTTCTTTCTTTATCTTGGGACCGGCTTGCACTCGTATGTGGAGATATTTTCCCTGTTTATCTACTTATGTTTTTAAGTTGTTGGTTTTGAATTCTTGGCTTTCACATATTCTGCATCTTAAATTCCCCTAATTTACTGTGTAATTAAAACACCCATGCACACTTGTTCTCAATTAATGGAGACAAATTATTCCCCAGTGGAAGACAACTCTATTCCAACTTGGAACTGGAAGGGCGGAGAGGCCTGAATTTTAAATGCTGTCTAATGACGCTAATATTCTTTGTTGAGTGTGTCTAAGAGATAGGTTAATGTATCCTTGGGAGACAAATAACCCAAACACTCATTCTCACCCTCAGAACCAGATGATTTTGCAAATTCCCAATCAATTTTCTAATCTTTATTATCTTAAATATGTCAACAATTTGTTAAGATCATTTTCAGAAGAAAAAATTAAGTCAGATAAAAGAAAAGGCAGTTGAACTGGCTGAATAGCATTTAGACTGAATAAGAAATATCTACTTGTAGTCAATGGATCCATCATAAGCTTACACACTTATAGCTTTGGAAATATTTGAGAGCATTAGAAAAAAAAAATCACAGTGGACTGGAGAGATAGCTTACATTTATAATTTGCAGGTAAAACTAATGAAAATACCTGTATTTTTAATATCATTTAATATCATTATCTGTATTCATATATATATATATATATATATACATACATATATATTTTTCTGCCTTGATATTTGTGTCATTTATATATATAAATGACACAAATATCAAGGCAGAAAAAGCCAAACATCTGAAAGTTATTCTCTTGGGCTTCCTTGTGAGTTAATTGTGAAAAATAAAATAAATGAATTGAAATTAGAATTCAGCTCTTTTATACATAAGTAATAATATGAAAGGAAGTCCCCAATGATATAAAACAGTAACTAGGTTATATGGCAAAATTTCAATGTGGTAAAAAAAAAAAAGAAAGAGAGAGAAATCTTTTACTGATTAAGACTTTTTGGGGGGGAGGGTGTTCAGAAAAGGAAAGAGAACAGTAGGTAACAGTCACTCAGTCTTGAGGACATGCTAATCTGAGAAACTGTGCTAAGTATTTAAAAACACTTCTTTTAAGCCCAACTTCAATCCCACATGGGAAGTTAAATTATGTCCATTTTGTAGACAAGGTAACTGGGGCTCAGAGAGGGGTGACTAGGGGGCATCCAAGTGCTCTTCTAAAATTACTACCAAGGAAATCTCTAGTAGGCTGGCCATCAAATCTACAACATGACCTTGGAGAGGCCACAGACCTTCCAAGCAGCAGGTAATTCATATCACTGATTCTTAGCCAGCTGGCTGTAAGGGACAAATGGGGATTTACATTGGGTACTTTGTTCAGGGTTCAACACACTTTAATTACATCAGATAATGCTTGCTGTTCCCATTTTTTCTTGGAAATGCAGTATGAGTCCAATTCCTATTTAAGCTTCTGCCACAATGAATCTTTACTTTGTCAAAACAGGACAACATGACAGCTAAATGAAAGTGATCACAAAAGGATGTCTTGGGCTAGCATCATGGTCAGGTCCGAATCTTCCCTTTGGGGCTTACATAATCCTGACATGAAAGAACCAGGAGGAGCACACCAGGGTAAGAAACAGGTTGAAAAGATAGGCGTTGAAAGAGGTTAAAAAAACACCTGTATACTGGACCATTAAATGGATGCCCTATGAACTGTGCTCAAAGATAATATTCAAAGTCACCTTGATTATTTTAGTGGAAACCAGCCCAGAGCTTTAACTACACTGAGTTATATCCCCTTATATGTTTAATAGGATTTTTCTGGCTCTCTACACTCTATCCATGGAGAAACAAAAATGTAAAAAGAAAAAAAAATGTGGATTTCTTTACTTTAAACCAAAGGGGATGTGTATTTGGGGGGAGGTGTTATTGAACTTTGGGCCTTAATTAAGATAAGGGTTAATTAAATCAATGTCAGAACTAAGAGTATCAATACATACAAAAGGATGGTTCCTAGTTAAAAAATCTAATCCTATTTGAGATCATTTACTAATGGAAACCTTCCCTGGGGGTTGCTTAATCAAGCTGGAGAAAAGGTAACATTTTAGAGTATCATTAATGACAGATCATTTTAGGGGAAGAACCGAAATACCTTGTCAACCCTGAGTCAGTAGGAATGGAAATCTTTTAAAAATAATTTGCATATTTCCCAACTTAAACAGCCCCCCTTCACTGGGCACTCCTCCAGAGGTCCTACAAAAGCCTATGTATGAAGGTGGGAAGTCTCCAGGCAAAATGACGGCAGTGCAGTGGGTCCCCTGTTTTTGTTTTTCCTCCAAAGAAATTTCATCCTTGGTAATTCAGGAATCAGAAGCACCTCTTGTATATGTAAGTCTGATTCTTTGATTCTTTTGCTCGTTCACTCATAAGCACTAGACCCTTGGACTACAGGGAAGAATGAACCAGGACTCTGGCTTCACTGGGGATACCTGCTGCCTAAGGAAAAAGACAGATAGTAAGAACCAGTGGAATTAGGACTGTACTACGGGTAGGTGCAAATGACTACCTACAAGCCATTCTTCTGTCTACTCCTGATTTTTTTAGTTTTTTTTTTTTTTAATTTGAGAGAGAGAGAGCATGAGCAGGGGAGAGGCAGATGGAGAGGGAGAAGCAGACTCCCCACTCAGCGGGGAGCCTGACTTGGGGCTCAATCCCGGAACCCTGGGATCATGACCTGAGCTGAAGGCAGATATTTAACCATCTGAGCCACCCAGGTGCCCCAAATTAGGTTTTTTTAATACAGACCGCTTCCTCTGCTGACAGCACACTGAGTAAGAAGTAGATGACTTCAGTCTACATCGGGGTCTGCAAACTACAGCCCATGGCCAAATTTGGTCTGCAGGCTGTTTTTGTACAGCCTGCAAACTCAGAATGATTTTCACCTTTTTTTTTAATGGTTGGGAATTAAAAAAAAAAAGATAAGAAAGTCAATTATGTGAAATTCAAATTTCAAAGTTCCTAAATGGTTTTACTGGAACACAGCCATGCTCTTTCATTTAAGTATCATCTATGGCTATTTTCAGCTACAACGGCAGAAGTGAATAGTTAAGACAGAGTCCAGATGGCTCACAAAACCAGAAATATTTACTATTTAGCTTATCAAAGAAAAAAGTTTGCTGACCCCTGGTCTAGAAGGTTTGGACCTTATCAAAGACCTCTTTGATAAGCCACACAAAAACATGGCTCCTAAGTGGCTTCCAAAGCTCTTTTTGTGATCATCCAAGGACAATCCTAGGACCCGCCCACGTCAGTCACAAAGAATCCTTTTTTTCTTTTTTAATACACATCGCCACATTGTCTTTATTAAATAGCACATGCATTAGGATAGATAAGAAAGAGTGAAATATTAAAATGTTACCTGAATACAATATTAGTGTCATATTTACAAGACCGCTGGTTCACACGTTCAAGGCCTCAGCCAACACCGACAGAGTAAACACTTCATCCCAGGTCCTCTGCTAATGGAGACGAAAATTTGAGGAGGGCACAGTGCCTTAAAGGAATCTGTCCTTTAGCAGGAAAACAAAATCAACTCTCAAAAATGTGGGTGAGAAGACATTTTCCAATGAAGCCTCAGGATCCTTTTCCTGTTCAGTCTGCATTGTCTTAAATGAGGTTCAGCCGCGGAAGAATGGAAGATGGGTTTGTGTGCACCGAAGAGGATGGTCAACTTTATAGTAACACGTTATTCACTGACTGACCTATTTACAAGCCATATTTAGTACAGGACTGAATAAGATAGTTAGAAAACCCAATATGTGATAGCTTTTAATACTGGCAAGGATGTGTGCATTTTAATTAATTTGCTTTTCTTTTTACCCACTTTGCCCACTGTGCCCCAAATAACAATTCCCTCGTTTGTTTCTCAAGCCTTCCAGGGATTTGTAGATTATTATCTTATTTTGAGCTCTAACCGAGCTGGCCCCTCAGCTGTCACTTAGCCAAGCTACACAAATATATGTATTGCCGCTTTAATCTTTCCTCATAAAATCATCCGGTCAATGTAACTGTGCTTGGGTCCCCAGATTATGGGAGGAGCAGTTATTCTGCTCCCATGATTCTGAGAATAGTTTTTTTCCACCAGTACTGGAAACCCCAATAAAGCTTGCAACCTAAACACTGGCCTGAGTTCTCACTCAGTGGTTATGCTTGGCTTCTGCGGCTCCTGTCCACACCTCTGACAATGCCTTCCTGAAAGCCCCAAACACTTACAGCTCAATATGCCAAATGATGAGCCCCAAGTTTCCAAGACCAAATGATGCCTGTGCTTCTGGTCCAGACTGTAGTCTGTTACGCAGCCTTGGAGTTGAGTCATTCCCACAAGAATATCATTCCTCTCTCATTTTTTTAACTTAACGTTTATTATGAGACCAAGGGATGATAAGGCTTTCAGTACTGTAATAATCAATCATAGCTACCATTTGTTGAATGTTTCTAATGTGCCTGGCACTCTCTCAGATGCTGTACTGTATATATACTAACTCACTGGATTCTCACAATGATCCTATTAAGTACTATTGTTATCCTTATTTTACCACTGAAGAAACTGAGGCTGTGGTAGGCATCTTGATTATCACTCCAACAGCCACTTCTGTCCTGGACCCTCCTTTCTAGAAGAATCCCCATTGCATATCTGCTCCCTTCCAGGGCTATCTGCTTGGGGGAAGGCTAACCCCAGCTCCAGCTCATTCAGACTGGGTCAGCCTATCATGAGGAAGTGAGGAAGTCTGCTAAGGGGTTCCAAGAAAGGTCTCCTTACTCCCAACAGACTGAGGAGAGGGGGAAGAATCAGCTTGTGACCCAAACTGGAGTGCTGACTTGGCAAAGTGGAAAGGTACAAAGTACCTGGAATCCCATGGATGTGTCCGAGCCATGGAATGAACCAACTCTGGAGCTCCCACCCACCTCTGTACTCCTTCTCAGGTAGGTTAACCTATGTCCTTGCTAAATGGTACAAACAATGAACAGAACGGAGGTTCAAATGCTGTCCTGAATCTGGAGCCTTACTTTAAATCCCACCAGTGCCCAGCAGGGTTATAATTTAAAACTCCATTCTGCAAACTCTTTGCATGTGTGGATTATTTAAAACAAATGTGCTACCAAGAGCATACCACCAGCCAACCCAGCCTCGCCTAGAACAATGTTCCATCCCAAGTGTACCCTGGGCATGACTAATTCTCTCATTATAATGAACGATATTCAAAGAAGATGGACTCTTAAAGTAACAACAAAAGCAGCTCATTTAAAAGGTACACCAAAAGGATTTTAGAATATCTGCTGTTTACAGATAATCTGAACCTCTTTGCATCTTAATTTTTTTTTTTTTATAATCATGACACTAGAGAAAAAGGTCCCGAAGTTGTAACCATGGATTTGTTTTCAAATAGCAAATTGGAAAGTAAAAATAATATTTCCCTACTACTGTTGGAAGACCCTAACTACCATCCCAGGGGCAGGCACAAATGATTCTGAGAAAGTGTTTTAAAACAGAGAAGAGAGCTACCTTTGCTTTCTCAGCTTAAGATTCTCACATGCGGGGCAATGGGCAGACCAGGCTAGGGTTCCTTACCAATGGGCATATATTCCCCACGGGGAAAGAGGAAAGTCTGGGGGGTATAAATACACGGGAGAGTGGGCTTAAGATACCTGCCTCCATGGGGAAGGCCCCGCCAGTTGGGAGATGGAAAGTGTTGTGCAGAACTCAGTCCTTATGACCGAGGCAATTTCTACCCTGATAGATGAAGTGGCAAGTTTGAAACACACCATTTCACTTTTCCCAGGCTGTAACAACACAGTCATGATTTCCTGTGTAACTTGAACCATCTGACAGCTTCCGAAGAGTGGTTCTCCTTGTTTTGTGTCCTAGCAACAAGAGTGTGTCACCAGTCACCAAGAGTTATACACAGACCGAGGGGAAGAGGCTTGTAAGTGCCAAGGAACCGTAGCAGATATGAAAAGCAGAAAATCCCACGTGTAAGTGTTTTAAGAGTATTCTGCATCACCTCATTATAGCTGACATTCTTCGAAGACTGCTAAGCCACCAAGATAAAAGCAGGGAATTGGTTAAATCTATTACTTTTGACAAAGTTGCAAACTATTCAACCAGCAACACAGTGTGCTAAATTAAATTGTCTAAAGAGATGCCAGGGCCTCTGATAAACAGCCAATAATTCCTTGAATGCCAAGGAGTTCGTGATGCCCCTGCTCAGAACAGAAAGACTGCTCTTCATCAGCTGCAGACCTTACCTAGGTGGCTGGAAAGAGTAGACAGGCCCTGAGATAGGAACCGAGAAAGCTCTGGCACAGTCCTGCCCCTTCCTTGAAGAGGTCCCTGCCACTCCCTGGGCCTCTGTTTTCTTGCCTAGAAGATCAGAAATCCAACATACTTTTTACCCATCCATGACTCTGGGATGGAATATAACCAAAGTTGCAGACTAGAAAATCCAAACTTTTACTGAAAGAGTAAAGGAGGCAAGTTCTTACTAGGTACCATGCATGCAACGTTTTAATCAGGACTGTGTCTTACTATAAAATTGTGCTCGTAGGTCCTAAACTCATCTGAAAGGATTAGGGGTTTGAAGGAGACAGTTTGCCATGTATTCGAGTGTGTGTGTGTGTGTGTGTGCGCGCGCGCACACGCACGCGCATACACAGGTGCTTATAGAAATACAAACTCCTCAAGGTCCCCCAGGTAAGTTTTCAAAACAACTACACCCTGTCCTGCATATGATACAGAGAAAAACATGTGAGACATTTTAACGGCGCACCGCAGACTTTCAAGGAATGTGGGCCTATTTGTACTTGCTTTTTATTTTTTAATGGAGGGTTTGGGGTGGAAGGAGTGTAAAAAGTTCATTGTTTTCTTTCGCTCTTTGCCCAGGCTCTAAAGAAGATAAAAATGCTCATTTCCAGCTTAAAGTTGAAAGCATGTCTGTGCAGTTCAAGATACTTAACTATGTTTCTGTTGAAATGGGCTTCTGTGGAATATCACCACTAGGTATCAAAATGATCTTATCTTTACAGCCATTACAATCAACTCATTCTAAAACTGAGACTAGTAAAAGCAGAACTCTGGTTACTTTGGAAAGGGGTGGGGACAGGACAGCTTCTGATTCCTATAACAAAACCAAATACCACCTCAAGAGTTCCTGCTAACAAGTCTTCTGAATAGGTGTACTCTATTTTCAAAGGTTTAGAGGCTTATTGAAATGGGGACTCAGCAGAAGGGGGATCCTTCAAGGATTTTCTCAAGTGCAGGGTTCTTTGTGAACAAGATTCCAATCCCATAGGAATGCATCCAGATGTTAAAGCACACAGGAGAACAGAAGTTGAGGCAAAGTGAGAAACAGTGCCAGGGTGTGGACAGGGCCCAGAAAATGAAACCTACAGAGACAGACTGTCACAGTTTCACGGATGACCCTAAACCTTCTAAAAAAGAATGTGAATCCCAAAAAGAAACAAACGTGCGTGAAAAGTGTGTGCTTCACACTTGAGTTCAGCACAAATCACGCCCCTTCCTGCCCCACTGTTTGGTAATGGAGAGCTAGAGATGCAGAATACACGTATAAACTAAGATAAAACCTGGGACATCAAAATATTCTCCGAATCAAATCTGGACTAAAAATTCATCTTTCCTTCTACTGAAATTGCTACTTCTAACATAATTATTTGGCTGTTTATTTGCTTTCCAAATTAAAACAGCAACAATAATAAACTATACAAATTTTATATCAAAGCAACACAATAATCTTTGATCCACTGGTTAGCAGATATTTATTGAGCATTTAACGGTGACCCACAGGCACCAGTTTTAGTCCCTGCTAAGTAGAACTGGGCCCTGTTCTCAATTCACCCAGTCAAAAGTAAGTGATTTACTAAAGTTTAAATTATTCAGTTAAAAATACATTCAAAGATCCCCCCCCACCCCCGAATATACCATTTCCATCAAGAAGTCTTGCACTTCTTGGCTTCACTGGCTTTGCTATTAAGCATCCCCATTTTATTCCACAACAAAGTCTCTTCACTGAAGCCACTGAGAACCAGCAGTAGGATGGATTTGTCCGCACTGTTTGATTTCCCATTACTGCCCTTTATCAAAGGGTCTGGGTCTTGCTAAAATCAGCTTAAGGGAACCAGGGATGAACTCCGGGGTCTAATGTTTGACACCTCCTCCAACTAGCATCACTTTGCACCTGGGAAAATTGCAACATGCTGGTGCCTGGAGTGAGAGAATGCGAATGGCCTGAGAAAGGCTAGTTTGTGGGAGAGCTGCACTCACCGGGGAACGCTGGCCTAAGGACAGGCCATCTTCCTGTAGGAGACACAGGGCCCCCCTGCCTGCCTCGTACCTCCCACCCTGGCCCCGCTGCTGCCCATCACTGCCTCGTTACTGTCACTTCCAACACGCTGCTCTGCTTCCGGTTCCCCACACACCAAAGAGGTCTCATCCTTCTGTGTCAGACATGCCCTCAAGCTATAAGCACAGGGGGCGGGGGGCGCGTGTCACTGAGGAAGTTACCTACCCCACCCTCATCGCCTTCACTGTGTCATTGTCATTGCCTGCTTGATGCAGGTGCTGTATGAACACTTTCAACTATCTTACTTAACCTCCCAGTCACCCTCCGTGGTAACTATCCATTGTCCCCATTTCACAGATGGGAACACTAGAGGTCACAGAGAGGAGAAAAGAATGAGACTGAGCCCACATTTGTCTGATTCCAGAGTCCAGGCTCATAGGAATGCACTGCAATGTTCCCTCATGATACAGTTGTCTAAGCCTCATTGAACCAGGCACTGGAGCCTGGTGTTAGAGGTTAGGAACCCAGGCTGAAGGAGGCTGGATGTTTAAGGGCATAACCCACCTCTGCTCTAGATGCCCAATTTTGCCACTTACTTTCTCTATAACTATAGTTAAGTTACTCAGAATCTCAAGGCTTCGATGTGACCTCACTGGGCTATGACCACCAATGACTAGAACACGAGATTTAGCACAGTGAGTACACATAATAAATACCCAATACAATATAAAATGTAAGTTATAGACTTACCTGCAAATTAAATAAAATTTGCGTTTTCCATGGTAAAACTTGATACTATTTTGTGTAAGTAATTTAAATGCATCCCCCCCCCCAACACACACACACACACCTTACCCCCACTATGCCTTTGCTTTCTTCAAAAACTTACAAAAAGCTCCAAACCTAATAGACTCTTCTGGTTTTTATTCACCTAAGTGAGAAACAAATCATTCACCACTACCTCATCTTAGAGGCACTCAACTGGGATTACACAGAAAAGGAAATCAGGGAAATGAATCAATCTTAGGAAACAGTTTCACTTCTTTTGTACATAAGTACCCAGATCTGTACAACGAGGAATTTTTCACCATGCATAACAAATGGAGAGAACTGTGAAGGCAGGTGTTTAAAACTAAGTGGGTTTTTTTTTTTTTTTGGCAAAGATTTATTTATTTGAGAGAGAGCACGAGGGTGCAGAGGAACAGAGGGGCAGAATATCAAGCAGACTCCCCGCTTAGTGCGAAGCCTAAGGTGGGGCTCGATGCCATGACCCTGAGATCATGACCTGAGCCAAAATCAAGAGTCAGACGCTCAACCATTTGAGCCACTCAGGCACCCCAAAACTAAAACAGTTTAATTACAATTTGGGTTTGACTAAGTTGACTGCCTAAGGCGGCCATCTTGGGGAAGTGATAATGAGCATCCTGGATACTGTGCCGACAAAGGATGTTTAAGCAGTGAAATTAGACATTTAATTTTGGATACTGCTACTTATGAGAAGCCTGGGGCAAATCATGCGAGTGTTAGTGCACTGAAGGGCTACAAGGAATCCTTTGTTTTTCAAATAATAATGAGGAAGAATTCCACAGTGGTGAAATATTCTCGAGATATTCTATGCTATGCCCTTACCCTGGTGATTCTGGCTGCAAGAAAAGGAAACCAAATGAGGTACAATATGCTACAAAAGTTGTGATCACAACTTTTTTTTAATGGGGAAATAATCTCAATACTGTTTGCTTTGGTATTGAGGAGACTCTAACCCTGATGAAATTTCAGGGCATTTGTTTGTCCAAAGCATTTCTTGAGTTTGAAGCAGATGTCAAAGAAAGAGTATATGGAATTGGGTGGGGAGGGGAATCCTAGCATACAGGCCTGAGGATAAATAGGTATCTTTGACATTAATCACGGACTTGAACATGCTTTGCAATTAAAATTTATAGTGAGGGGCGCCTGGGTGGCTCAGTCGGTTAGATGTCTGCCTTCAGCTCAGGTCATGATCTGGGGGTCCCAGGATCGAGCCCCAAGTTGGGCTCCTTGCTCAGCAGGGAGCCTGCTTCTTCCTCTCTGTCTGCCGCTCCCCCAGCTTGTGCTCTGTCAAATAAATAAATAAAATCTTTAAAAAATTAAATTAAATTAAATTTATAGTGAATTTAAGCAAACCCAGCATACAGAAATCTGGATGTACCAAAAGAATCATTAGGAGGTGAGCTGACATTTTATGAGTCTATATATGTGAATTTCTAAAAGCTTTTAAGTTTTTCAAACTGGATGCTATGTGCAAACATGAAACTTACATGCCCTTAATTTCAGAATTCACATATAAAGTGAGATTCAGCTGTATTCTGTTGAGGACAAATATTCTCACAGAAAATAAGCATTGGCCTTGCAGCTGAAAGACAGAGGTCTTTCTCAGGAGAGCATCCAAGAGAATCTGCAGGTCCCTACAGTAAGATGCACCTGGAAACAGGCCCTTTACACGGCAGCCCGGGGCCTTGAAACATAGTGAACAACTCTTTCCCCTGTGGTTGTCTTGCACAGAACTACAGATCTCACAGTTGAAAGGGGTCTTAGAGGGGTGCCCGGCTGGCTTAGTTGGTAAGCACGTGTGGCATGTGATCTCAGGGTCGTGAGTTTGAGCCCACGTTGGGCATAGAGCCTATTTAAAAAATGGGGGGGGGCTCTTAGAGATCCCCCAACTCTCTGAGTGAACTATGAATTCTTCACTCAGTAGCCTCCATAAATTAGTGATTCACTATCTGTTTTGTAGTGAGACCTCAGATTGTAATTAAGAATGATCAATGCAGGGGGTGCCTGGGTGGCTCAGTCGGTTGAGCGACTGTCTTCGGCTCAGGTCATGATCTCAGGGTCCTGGGATTGAGTCCCACATCGGGCTCCCTGCTCTGCAGGGAGCCTGCTTCTCCCTCTCCCACTCCCCCTGCTTGTGTTCCCTCTCTCGCTGTGTCTCTCTCTGTCAAATAAATAAATAAAATCTTTAAAAAAAAAAAAAAAGAATGATCAATGCAGGGGGAAAAAGCTAACAAGGCAATCAATTCCTTCTTTCAGTTGCCTCAAATTTCGTCCGTTTATATACTGCTCATTTGTCAGTTCTGATCACTGGTTTCTCCCTCATTCAGTTACCAGGTAATCTCAATCTTGGTCAGGGGCTCAGCCTCCTGAATTGAAAGAACCGCCACCTCCTGGTAGAAGAATGGACTGCAGGCTACACAGTGGCTACAGAAAGCCATTATCCACGTGGAATACTCTTCTTTCTAGGAATCTATGCCATGAAAAGCAGAAATTGCTTACATTGCAGCTATAAATATGGCAAATCAAATTTAGCCACTGCTAACTACTTTATTCCCAAGAGTATAATGTGTGTGGCTGTTTACCCCAAATATAAATTGATTTTATTACATGCAACCCACCTCCTTCTCCCACCCCTGAGGAGTCAGGTTCATTTGATGAAGATCCCGATAATTTTGACTAAATGGTTATGCTGATTAAAGCTGGTGAAAACTATAAAATATGGAATATTAATTTTAAGTATAAAACCATTGTGCATTCTCAAACTGCTTTGGGGAATTACAGTGCTTTTTATCATTTGTTTACTTATATACTTTAAATATTTCCCCTCTATCCTCTTAATTTACATTATCTTTGAAGATAGCAATGTAAAGCAAAGATAAGCTTCAGTCTAGACAACCCTCCCAGTTGATCCGAACTCCAGAATTAGTAGAATTCCAATGACGTGCTTACAATTCTCGTCTGCTGAGTTTTTATAAGGATCCCCTGAGGTCAGCCATCACATTGGCTTGTAGAGTACTTAACTGCATGTGAAAGAGAAGGAAATAAAAACTGCCATAATCATAAATTTATGGAGAAGGTAGAACTTTTGGTACCAGGAAGATGAGGAACTGTCCACTGAGGGCAACAAGGAGCGAGTCAATGCTGATTCTATAAAGTACCAGTTATTGAGACTGGAGACTGAGTTATATAGACCTTTGGTATGATCACAGCAAACACTGCCATGTACAGTATATTTTATCTTGTCTTCCCATCCTCCTCCCACCAAGGTATGTGTGTGTATAAGTGTGGTAGTGGTGGGGGGTATGGGAATAGAGATTTGTTTACCAAAATATGATATGTATTTGTTTAACAAAATATGATTTGTAGAGTATTTTGCCTTCTGGTTTAATTCTTCATTCCAAATACAACCACAGGAGACAAAGAACACATTGAAGAATCCCAACAACTTGCATTCAGGAGTGTGACTTTCACACAAATGGAAATGGTGTTTTACTCACTGTTGCATTCACTCACAGATGCCTAGAAGAGTAGAGCAAATTCAGTTAAGTATTTGTTGGCTCAACAAATGAAGCAAAAGGGAGAGTCAGAAAGAAATGAATTCACCGTAATATACTCTCCTTATCCTTCACATTGTGCTTGAGATAATGGAGTACTTGAGAGTTATCCTGACCATGGAAAGATACAACCCAGTATATCCACTGGAACTTGAGGATAGAGATAAAACTTGGTCTCAATTATGTGTTATGTTTCTTCCATTTTGAGTACAGAATGATTTCATATTCAATTACCAAACGTCTGGTGTCTTGGGCATCAGTCAGCAGCATTAGAATATTAAAGATCACAAGGGCTGATTGCTACCGTTCAATTAACAACCTGGAGCCAAGTCAGGCCTGTCAATTGGAGGACTCCCCCAGCAGCACAACACTAAATATCTCCATTTCATTTTTCAATGGTTACATGGAAAACAAGGGGAAATTAGCTCCCAAGTCCACTAAAGATGATGCTGGCATTTTGGGGTCAGAAGCCTCTGGTTACATAGATTCAATCGATATGGTTCAATTGAGAAGACCATATATAAACCTCAGAACTTAAAGGGTACTTCCCTGATTCATACAGAGAATCTTTTTCTTCCTCTTCCCTTCCAGTTATTCTTAAGTGAAAGCACTACTCCATTGCCAGCTATGTAATAGGCTCAATAAATATTAATCTCTTGAACTTCCCCCTTAGGCTCAAAAAGAAGCAACATTTTCAGAATTCGAAAAGAAAAAAAAAAGACTTTCTGTAATTAGTTAATTTTTAACCCTAAGGATGTGTTAACTATTCACACAGATGGTTCAGACCTGGGGAGAGAATAGAAACTCCCCACCAAGAACAGAGGGGCAATGTCCAAATTTCCCCCTGGAAGAATAACCAAGAAAAGTCTTTCTTCTTCATCAAGGGCAGGTCCATGACAAAAACAAAACAAACCTTCACAGAAACCACCCATTTTGCTAGCCAAATTACCACGAATAGGTCTATTTCATAATTTAATTCTCATTAAAAGGTAAAAAAAAGAAAACATCACTATCCAATGGGTGCACAGTTGTAAACTCTCTATCATCCTCCTCATGACTGGTCCACAAAGCAGCACCCAATTCCAACACAGAATGAGAGCTCTCCCTTTTGTGTATTATACGACTGTTTAGGGTTCCAAGGTTTAAACTTTTCCCCCTTGCTCTCCAGACTTTTTTTTTTTAATATTTTATTTATTTATTCATGAGAGACAGAGAGAGAGAGAGGCAGAGGCAGAGGGAGAAGCAGGGAGCCCGATGCAGGGCTCGATCCCAGGACCCTGGGATCATGACCTGAGCCGAAGGCAGACGCCTAACTGACTGGGCCACCCAGGTGCCCTCCAGACTACTTTTAATCAGCCACAGCCCTAGTTGACGTGATAACAACATCTAATAGTAATTTATCACTACTATACAATAAATGCATTTAAGTGCTTTATATACCTTATGTCATTTAATCTTTACAGCAAGGTCTGCTGCACTGACATCCCCACTTTGTTGATAAAGAAACTGAAGGACGGAAGTTAAGGAACATGGAGGAAGGAGGTCAGGCAGCTAGTAAGCACGGGAACTAGGCTTCAACTTTGGGATTTGTTTGAAGTCTGGCTTTTTACTCTCTCATACTAAGGCTAACACAGGCCTTTCCTTTCTTACATGAGACATTTATTCTTTCCTGGATTTAATCAAATCTGAAATACGCCAACTTCACTGCTCTCTAAATGCAAACAAATCATTCTCCATTTTGATCAAGGGAAAGACTAAAACAATAATTTCCTTAACACTGAGGAGAAGGTCCACTGATAATTTACATGAAAAAATTTTTTTTCCGTTTCCCTATCTCTTTTGCATTTCTCAATCTAATCCAGTTCGCTTTGTCCCTTAAATAAGGTGTTCTACTGCTATTGGGAAACCAATTTTCTCTCAAGACTTTATTGCAATATTATCAGGAAACTGGCTACTTAAACAGCAGGTAATCTTTTATTTCATGCATAATTACCATGCACTATATTTTGATTTGATCCTAATGGCCCTAAGTACATTTTAAATAAACCCTCAACCTGCCCAAATGAAAAACATTTTGCTTCCTCTGTTGCACTTGTGGGGCGATGATAATTAACACATCTTGGGAAATTCGAGCTACATCTGATTAAATCATAACACGCCATAAAGGTCTTTACAAATAATCCTTTGAAGAATCCAGCTGAGAAAATCATGAAAAGAAGAATTATGAGAAAGGAAGCTCATTATAGTTTTGCGCCTGGCACTTAAAGGTGACCCTGTCAAGGTGAGTGTTTTGAATTCAGTTAACTTTCCCAGAATGCACCTGAATGAGAGAAGAGAGCCACTGAGATGACCAAGTCTTCACTCGCAGACTCCCCATTTCTATTCAGTTATTAGTTCCTATTATTATTTTTTTGTTTGGGCCCACAGCCAAGGAAATGCTGCCCTTTCCTCAGACCAAAAACTTGAGAAGAAACAGTCATCAAACAACAACAAAAAATTCTTTCAGAGTAGCAGACATCTTCAGACTTCCATGCTCAGAAGTTCAGCTTGGTTAGCTTGGGAGAATATCTTTAAAATGGAAACATCATAAAATATAGATATGAACTGAACACACCAAATATTGAAACAACAAACAAACAAAAAAAACCCCAAACTCAGAAATTAAGCCTAGCTGTTCCTTCCAAAGGTCAAAAGTCAAATGAAATGAGCACCTAGATAATTCAGCACCACCACTCCCTTCAAAAATGGACCTACTGGGGCGCCTGGCTGGCTCAGTCAGAAGAGCATGTGACTCTTGATCTCTGGGTTTTGAGTTCAAGGCCCACATTAGGTGTAGAGATTACTTAAATAAATAAAACTTAAAAAATATATTTAAATAACAAAACAAAAACAGACCTACTGCTATTGTTATTGTTCTTGCTAAAAATAATAATAGCCATTGCACTTAGCATTTATTGAGCACTTACTCATGCATTCTGCGACTTAATCCTCATAACACCACCAAGCTACTATTAACTCATGGAAAACGAAGGTGAAGTGGTGTTTAGCAACTTGTCCAAGATCATACAAGGGGCAGTAAGAATCACTGCTGGGAATCAGAAAGCCTGCCTCATTCCAAAGTGCATGTTCTTAATTAAGCCCTACCCATTCATTCCACCTTATGCAAAACAATAAATATTTGACTATAAACTACCTATTGTATACAATTGTGTTCAGTAATCTGGACGGAGTATAACTAACATTAACCACAGAAGGCACTCAAAAATACTGTACTGAAAGAAAAAAAAAAATAGGTACCTCCTTTTGTGCCCCAAACTATTTATTAAGCAAAAAAAGGTTCTATGATGGTGTATAATTAAACAAAAAATGCAAAAAGCAGACCGAGTCCAAGGGAGTTTATCACTTCCAACAGAAAATAAGACTTACAAATGAAACAATTCGGGAACAAAACATAGCACCCGTATTTATTACTGAAGGCCTGGGGACAAGGTCCAAGCCTTCGTTGGGAAGCCCCATTATTTGGAATACAAAGTGAAAATGCAAACAAACAGGATTGGTGTCTTCCCCATGGCCCCCCACCCAAGAAGTATCTTTCACGCTATTCATTCAATGAGAAATCATCAATAATATATAAATTGTACTCAGGAATTTGTTTCTTAACTGAACTGTTTTCCAAAGCAATCTCTTTCTCATTTTGTTTCTCCAGGACTGTACAGCAATCGATGTGCTCAGCCCTGAAACCAAAAATGTCAACCACCGCGTGAGACCCTCCGTGCCACAAAAAGTGAAGTGCCTATGTTAAAATATACACGTAGATCCCAGAGATGCAAATTCTCTTACTTCGGAGGCCACGGTGAAATTCCAGCTTCATCTTTGTGGCAGTGTTTCAATGTAGAGTTTAAGAAATCATCTCCCAATACTGAAAAAAATCCACGAAAATCTTGCATAAATTACACACGTGCGCCAGTCAACCTTCCCTCATGTTGTGATAGATCCAGCTATATGGATGTGTGCGCATGTGTGCGTGTGTGCGTGTGTGCACGTGCGCGCATGCGTGCATGCGCCTGCGTGAGATGGTGCCCCTTTTAGCTAGCTCATTGAATCTTTCCACCTCCTACAGAGAACTCTGAAGAAATGCACGTGTTTTTTTTTTTTCCAACATTCAAATGAGTGTGAATCAGAACAGTGGTTCTCACAGGACTCATCTTTTATGTGGACTGTAGGGTCACTGACAGGATTGAAATGGATCCAGGTTTCCTCGATTAGCTGATTTTTAAAAGGCTGGAGGCAGAGCATTTCAACGAGGAGAAAGGAAAACTGGTTCTAGTCCCCACTCTACCACAAATAAGCCATGAGAATTTTAACAAGTTACTTAAACCCTGTAAACCACAGCCGCCTTTTTTGTAAAAGGAGATAAAACCAGATGCTCTTCAGGCAGAATTCACATCCTGGCAGCTTGCAGACATCCTTGGTTAGCCATCCCGATCCCCAAGGCCTTCGTTGGGGGGTGGGGACTCTATAAAACTGGTTGCATCGCATGGTTCTCACAGTTTGGTACACAAGTGACTCTCCCTGAGTGCTTATACGTGGGCCCCACCCCCAGAACTTCTGATCTAGTTGGTCTGTGGCAGGGCCCAGGAATCAGCATTTTCAACACATTCCCCCACCTCTTCTTTCCTGGCTCCCCAAGTGATTTCAAGGTAAGTGGTCCACAACCACACTTGAGAAACTGGTTCAGCTGAAATTCTTGGAGATCTGGATGCTTTGAGAAATTGGTTTAGTTGAAATTCTTGGGAGATCTGGATCATGATTTAGCAATTATAAGCTTGACTGAGATGGATCGAAAATTCCTTGCAAATCTGATTTAAATGAACTGAGAACACATATGAGAGAGAATGCACAATTCTACTTGAAAAACACGCGTTCTAGTTTGGCCACTTTCTGCTACTTCTAGGCAGCGTAACCACGGGTTATCTCAGTTTTTCCATGGGGAAAAATAAAGGCAGTAAGAATTACCTTACAGGATTCTAGGGAGGATGAGGGACCTTGAGGGATTACCTAGTGTGGTCCTTCATACAGAGAAGGTCTTCAAACGCTGTGACATCCTCTCCTGGCCCCAGTCCCAGGCCCCAGGTGTCCTCCCCCCATGCAGGCTTGCCTTCAGCTCCCTGAAAGAGCAAAATGACCTTAATCTGTCCTGTTTGGAAAGGGAGTGGCCTGTAACCACCTGCACTTATTTCAAACTTAACCGTTTCACCTGCTATAGAAAGTCAAAGGAAAAATGTCTCTCTTACACCCCCTTCCCCAACACTACTCCATTTTCTCCCATCCGCCCGGAGCCTGAGTAATGGGCAGATTCCTGGAGTGGAAATTATGTGATAAACTCTGGCCAACCCACGAAACACAGCCGGAGCTAGAAGTCACAAAACAGTTACGGACACATGTTCCCTGATCAAAATCATTCCATGGCACTTACTGCTTGGAGTTAAGGGGACCACCAAAACCTGAAGGGAAAAAGGCAGTTTTAAGGATAAATTAGATAAACAGTCTATAGTCAAAGGCTATTACTCTTTAAGTTTCACTTTTTAGTGAAGATTAAATCCAAAGTTTATAGACTCTTCATGATTCTTAATGATTTAACTGCAAGGAAGTAAAGAAGCCACTGAAATATCAGTGATGAAGAGCTAAAGAATGCTGAGCATTCCTCCTCTGCCCCCCCAAAACCCATTGAATGAATGGGCATGTAAATTCTAGATGCCTGATGATCATCTGGGTTGGGTCTTACTGCAAATGCTACCCCATCTTGATTTTTTTCCAAAAAGACATTCTTAAGGTCTCTGCCAACATGTTCAGGATCACCAAGAGGACCATTCATAACATAGGACAACCTGAGCAACAGAAAAATTAAATCAAGTTTGGCACTAGAAGAGGCTCCTAGATGTCCGGAGAATAGTTGAAGAATCCATAGTGCGGTCCACAATATTTTATAACCTCTGCCCATTTATTTTGCAGAGCAATAGAACATTGTAGAGGAATATTTACTGTTTTCTACTTGAAAGGCAAATTTGTGGCAAGGTTGCTGGACACAAATAAAATTAGTAACTAACAGCTAAACCTAGGAAAGGTCAGTTGCTGGAAGACAGTATGAAACCACTCTCAGATGGTAGGAAGAGGTGAAGAGCTGTCAGGGGAGTAACTTCATTATACCCCAAGCACCTTCTTTCTATTCCAGGGGAGAAAGAAGGCACACGTTCACACAACACACACGCGCACACGTACTAGGGTGGCAAACGCAAAGTCATTGAATACCAATAACTCTTCTTCGCTAGTTTCACGAGAAGCCAAAGAAAGATCCTGAAAACCAAGAAAAGACCTGGCTTGACATTGCCTTAGGGCTTCACGACATTTTCAGACACAAACTACGGGATGGTGGTGGTAGGAGAACTTGCAGAACCCCTGGAAATATTTCATTTTTATAAGAAATTAAGTGTTGGTGCTCCTCCTTTATCTGATGTGGACATTCTCGTGCAACAGTGAACTGATGGCCACACGTGATACAAGGACAGGAGACAAAATGACAGGAGAGTGGAGATGGCCAGTAAGTCCCTCCCCTTCCACCATATCTGTTCTACTGGAAACCGTCTGGGCTCTGATGCATTGGTTCATCCTCAGGGTCGTTCTAGAACCAAAACTACGGGAGAATGTGAAATGTGTGTGAAGAATAGAGGAAAACTCTGGCAGCCTTCAGGATCTCCATCCCCAAATATGTTGTTGGCTATTTGCAAATTAGCAATTGTTAGCAATATGCGGCCTTGACACCTTATAGAAAAAGTCTGTAAATACAGCTGAAAGAAAGATGCTAGCAAAAACTGATTTGGGAACCTAATTACTTGGAAGTACACGGGGTATATGCGTTTTTGTTTAAGCCAAGTTAAAGATAACAACTCGAGTAAACTTTTAAATTAGTGGAAACAAGTAAGTGACAAATAGGACTCTATGTAAGCTTGTAGACCAGTGTAGACCAGCCCCGATATTTAGTCCCTCATTGAATAAAGTCTTTACATAAGGTGAAAAGTTTATCATTCTTCCCATCCCCTTTCACCACACTCGGTCATAAAACAATCCCCATCTTCAAAAATAACTCAGATTGATTAAAAACAGGGAAAAATAACAGATAAGACCTACATTGACAGTACGAAGGCTTTTGGTTTATTTTTGTTTACATGTCAGAGGAGCCAATGAACTAAGAAAAGGTCAACTCAAAATATACGGCTAGGGGCAAGGCATTTAACTGACTGCTGCTTAGTTGGGGCCAGCTTCCATGACTCACCAGGCTCCTAGGCCCTCTTCTCTGCTCTATTACCCTCCCTCATCCTTCCCCTGCTGCTCCATGGCCCCATGGATCTGCCTGCTGGCCTAAATCAGGCTGATACCCCCGGTGACCATCACCTGGAGTTTGCTTTTGCTTCTCAGTGTTGTCTCCCAGATGACCCTTGTTTCCATAGGTTACAAGCCAGTATCACCAAGTTTAGGGCTAGTTACAATGTTACAAGAATAAAGCTCTTCAAATGGCACTTGGGCTTACAATAAGGCACATCCACCATCTCTCACCATATAAAATGATCCAATTTTGACCAAGAAAAATCTCTAAAATAGAAACTTGGTTGAAAGCTGAGTCTTTGGGAACCTGAACCTCAACCTGAAGACGTTACAGACTTATTCCAATGTTAAGTGCTTTCTGCACACAAGTGGCATTTTGGAATTGATTCCTGAGTCCTGAGACACACAAGCTTTTGAATGTTCTTAATAGTGGTAAGTCTTAAAACCTTCTTTAGACAGATTATATTTCTTTGGAATGAGCCAAAAGTGTTTAGGAGACAACTCTGGTGAGTATCCAGCTGGGGTGTACCATTTGGGTCAAAGCTATAAGGTATCAACAATGATTTTCTGGTGTGGTTTGAAAATTAGCTCTGAAAGTCATTCCAGAAGAGGTATTTCAGAAATGAATACAGCAATAACACCATCAATGGAATGAAAACTGTTTTTAAAAATGGCTGCCAGATGGATAATACTATTTTATGCCTCCATTCCTTTAAATATGCTGTTTGGACCCTTTGCCTGGAGTACAAGTCCGTCATCCCCAGCCTGTCTCCCAAAATATCTAAATTCTTCTCTTCCTTCAAAATCTCCTCCTCCAGGAAGCCTTCCCTGAGTCCCCAGGCTGATGCGGATGCCCTTGAGGCATGCTCCCACACCCCCACCCTCCCCTCTCATTGCAGAGCAATATGTAAAGGACATTAAAAACACTGGTTTCCTTTTCTGCACGCCCCCTCACCTCCCACTACCAAACTGTCAGCTCCTTACAAATAATGGCTATATTTTCTGGTACTTGACAGAGTGATGGCTTCATACAACGCTCCATAAATGCTTGTTGCCCAAATACATCCATTTGAAAAATTAACCTCCTCACTTTAGTTTTAGTTTTGCTTCATATAATTTGGCAAACTTGTCATCTGTAGTTCAGTGTCAACCCAGGAGTAATTTTACACGAAAGACTCTGGCAGTGTTGACCCTGGCCCCATATGTTATTATTTTTTCAAAAAGACTCTGAATGCTGGAAGGGAAAGGAAGCAAATAGAGAAAATAGTAATGTGAGCTAAAAGAAGTGGGCTAAGACTTACAGAAAACAAACAGACCTGAAATTGGGTTCAAAATGGCACTGGTAACTTGGACAAATAGTTTCTCCAAAGGATCAAGCAAAAGGTATTCCGACCTCTATTAGAGCTATTTCCCAACTCATGGAAAAATAAACCCCACCAAGTTTGCTATGAAGCATAATTCTCAATATCAAATTCCATTTCTCCCATGAAAAATCTCACATGAATGACCTTCTACTTAGCAATTCCACTTGTGGCTATACAGCCGACAGGGAGAAAAAAAAAAAGTGTTTCCATCAAAAGATACTGTAAAATAATGTTTATACAAGCTATATACATAACGAGCCCCAAACTGGAAACAAACGGTATGTTCATCCATAACAGTAATGGGTAAACACACTGTGGCATATTCATACAATGGAATACTGCAAGAACAAAGAGTGAACCGAGATAAGTAACCCCGTGGATGAATCTCACAGATATGACGTTGAATTAGAAAAGTTAGAGCGAAAAGAGTCCATACAGTATGGTTCTATTTGTTTTTTGTTTTTTTTTTTTAAGATTTTATTTATTTGCGAGAGAGAGAATGAGAGACAGAGAGCATGAGAGGGAGGAGGGTCAGAGGGAGAAGCAGACTCCCTGCTGAACAGGGAGCCCGATACGGGACTCGATCCCGGGACCCTGGGATCATGACCTGAGCCCGAAGGCAGACGCTTAACTGACTGAGCCACCCAGGTGTCCCAAATCTGTTCAATTTTGACACTAACTGGAGTGAGCACAGACCCCCCACAGGCTAAAGGGTCAGACACACAAAACCGCCTGCCAATCAGATGCCAATCACAACTGCAGCGATCCCCCTTATCTGTGGTTTCGATTTCGGCAGTTTCGAACGATGCCGGCCATCGTTGGAGGCCAGGGAGCGGATGAGCTTCCTTCTGTCGAATCATCAGAAGGTCAATTGTAGGCTAACTCTACGTCACAAGCCTGCGTCATTCCCTCACTTCACCTCCTCCCCTGGGCATTTTATCACCTCGTATCGTCACCAGAAGGGTGAGTACAGTACAAAATGATACTTTGAAACAGAGAGAGAGCGAGAGAGACCACGTTTACACAACTTTTCTTACAGTACAGGCATACCTTGTTTTATTGCACTTGGCGGGTATCGCGTTCTTTACCAGTTGGAGGTGTACGGCAACCTGGTGTGGACAAGTCTACTGTCACCGGTTTTTCTTTTTTTTAAGATTTATTTATTTATTTATTAGAGAGAGAGAGCATGAGAGGGGGGAAGGGCAGAGGGAGAAGCAGACTCCCCGCTGAGCAAGGAGCCCGATGTGGGACTCGATCCCGGGACTCCAGGATCATGACCTGAGCCGAAGGCAGTCGCTTAACCAACTGAGCCACCCAGGCGCCCCTGGTTTTACCAGGTTGTTTTTTTTTTTTTTTTAAGATTTTATTTATTTATCTGAGAGAGAGAATGAGAGACAGAGAGCATGAAAGGGAGGAGGGTCAGAGGGAGAAGCAGAGAGAATGAGAGACAGAGAGCACATGAGAGGGGGGAGGGTCAGAGGGAGAAGCAGGCTCCCCGCCGAACAGGGAGCCCGATGCGAGACTCGATCCCGGGACTCCAGGATCATGACCCGAGCGGAAGGCAGTTGCTTAACCGACTGAGCCACCCAGGCGCCCCTAAATCTATCTTTTTTTTTTTAAAGATTTTATTTATTTATTTGAGAGAGAGAATGAGATAGAGCATGAGAGGGGGGAGGGTCAGGGGGAGAAGCAGACTCCCCGCCAAGCAGGGAGCCCGATGCGGGACTCGATCCCGGGACTCCGAGATCATGACCCGAGCCGAAGGCAGTCGCTTAACCGACTGAGCCACCCAGGTGCCCAGTATGGTTCTATTTGTATGAAGTATAAAAATCATGCAAGAGAGAGTATCAACAGAATGTGGGGGATGTTACCGTGTGCTGGGAATGTTCTGTATCTTGAACCTGGTGCTAATGACATGGGTGCATACATGCACATTTCATAAGGTTTATACTTCAATGAGGGTTTAAATCAGTATACGCTTGTTTAACAACTCCAACGGAGAGTTAATCCTGAAATAGCACAGTAGGAGCAGAAGGGCTGGTGGTGGAGAGGGAGCTGATGTGGGGGAGAGAGGGATAGGGACTTTCTTGGATGAGCTGAGGACTGATAGCAAAAAAGATGCCAGGGAATGGGTATCCCAGGCGTGACCCCTGGAGGGAGTGGCTCTGGGTATTAAGGTTCTAGTGTTTGCATCCCTGGAGAGAGTGAGCAGTATCTTTTGGAACTGACCTCTCAGGGAACCCATTGCTACACAGTGCATCAAGGTTTACAAGGACCTTGAATCCTGAGATTTTTCACACATCCAAGTGCCTCCTCAGTGGGGACACGACACAGTATGGCAAAGGAGTAAGAGAAAGTACTTGCAGGAAAAGAAACTGCCTGATGCTTGATGAAGTTAGAATGAGTTGGTAACTTTGAGAAGCAAAGAACTTTGCGGTCCACAGTGGACCACAAGCCATTTTAAATCTGTGAACCTAATACAAAGAACATATATAAAAGGGGCAAGGAACACAGATGGTAGAAGAGGTAGAGAAATCCTTGCATGAAATGAAGCACAGGTTAGTCTCTCAGTTGGGTTTTTGGGTCCTCTCCATCACAGCCTGGCCTTGGTCATAAGAAGGATCAGGTGAGAGGGTATGAGATCCACATAAACATCTCTGAACTCAGTATCCAAGATCAGTGACCTGGTAGGTACACAATAAATGTAAAACCCCGAACCCTGAAGTTAGCCACTAAGTTTTCTTTCCACACTGAGAGCTCCTGAAGAGGAGCTATGCACAACCCAGGCATCTAACACAAGAGTAAATGAGGCAATAGGCAGAGTGATGGGAGTTTCATTTCAAGAAAAAAAATTCCTGACCACAATAATTAACAGTGAAGTTGCTTTAACTCAGTGTCTAGGACCTTATCTGTTTGGAGAAAGGTGGCAGAATGCACATGCTCTCAGTATCCACTCGGTCCCATGACATGTGGGTGCCTCTTTGCTGATGAAAGGTGTAGGTGCTATGGAATCAATGGAAATATTCTCCCTCGTTTCAAGGGCTGTGCTGCTAGATGTAGTCAACAACAACAACGCAGGAAGCCCAGTGAAATGTGAATGTCAGGCAACCCGTTGCTTACTTATTTCTGAACAACCACATCTGGCCCTAACTAAAACCACATCATTACGCTCCTATTTTATACAGAGACTTATTCTAAGTGGTTACAAAACAAAAACTGAGTAATGAGTTAATGACTTGTTCCCATCCCCTCCATGTCAGCTCCCTCAGCCAGGAGATCACGCCTCTGGAATTTTAATGCAAATGCTAGAAGACATAAAAGAATGTAGAGGTCACATTAAACTACGGAAAAGTACTTTTCTTATCTGAAATGCTCTCCCTAAAAAAATCACAATTTATTGAAACTAGTGAGGGGGAAAAAAAAAAACCCAGCCTGGGTGACTTTTCTATATGAGGCTGTGGTAGGGTGGGGTGGGGAGAGATCTCCTTGAGAGAATAGAGATAGACGAAAAATTAACTCAACATTCCCATGACAGTCCAGAAAGGCTTATCTTTCTTCAAATGTGCTGTAGCTGCATTCACTCCCACTCTCAGTTTTGGCCCTTTGGTGCTTGTTTGAAAATGGTGATTACCACTAGAAGAAAGAGACTCTGGAAAGGCTAGGTTTGGTTTGGGGTACACCTAATATTCCCGCAACTAGTGGAGAAAGGACACCAACCATGGATGCTAACGGAGTCTGTACAACCAACCAAGCCAACTCCATGTTTGACTTTCCCCTCCCACTTAATTTTCACGCCAACCCTGTGATGGAGGCAGGGCAGGTGTTACTACCACATTACACATGAGGCAACAGAGCAGAGCTATAGGGTTATTTAAGCTAAGGTCCCATTGCTAGTACAGCATGGACTGTGCTAGTAATCAGCACAGCTCAGCATGGACTCTGTGGAAATGACTCCAAAAGACATCTTTCCCACCATCTCAAGCTAAGTCCCCCAGGCTGGGGGTTCCCAAGAGGGAGAGATTACCATGATGGGTTAAAAACCAAATGGGATCACTTAGTCTCCAGTCCCCATCCGCCATTTATTTCTGCCTTCATTACTGATTCCAAGGGCATATTTTTATGATAATTTGGAAGGGGGGGTAGGTAGTCATGGTGAAACAGGTAGCAAGAGTTGTAATGAAGGGGAAAATGGGGGTGCCTGGGTGGCTCAGTCAGGTAAGCATCTGATTCTTAATTGATTTCGGCTCAGGTCATGATCTCAGGGTCGTGAGATCAAGCCCTGCATCGAGCTTCATGCTAGGCATGGAGCCTGCTTAAGATTCTCTTCCCAATGGTGCATGCTCTCTCTTAAAAAAAAAAAAAAAGAGAGAGAGAGAGAGAAAGGTACTCTAGACAATGGAAGACACCAGAGTATTATGGTAGACAGACAATGAAAAAGAGAGTAACACAAAAACAGGACAAAGACAGCTCTCCTCCACAGTTTAGTAACTAGACCAGGCAACACGTAGTTGACAGTAAATGCATCATCTCCGCAACAAAATGTTCCAAATTTCCACCCCTAATTTCTACCTTTGAATGAGTAAAGTGACTCTTTTCATCTTTCCAAAGCTCTGTAATAAAACAGAGTGCCATGGGGAAATATACATACAAAACAACCTTTATTTGGACCACTGTGCCTTTAGTGAGTGACATACAAAAGCTAGAAAAATAAACTCCCACTTAACTAAATTGTTTCATTATATGTGTGCATCCCACTATTTCCCCCAGAGTCCCAAGGGTTAGTGCAGGTGTTCAGTGATGCCCTGGGACCAAAGTCTTTAATGTGAAGCTTGTAGACCCGATGGACGAGGGAGCAAAGCTGTAATGAAGAGAGCCCCATGGTGCTAAGTGACTGTGGTTGCCTGTCTACGATAGCGTGGATATGTTATTAATTCACAGTGGGTCAGCACTCTCTATCAATGTCCAGAGGCCTTAAGAAGCTCTGCACAGAATTCTAGATCATTGGATTCTGGCACTGACTGATCAAAGCAATGATCTCATAAGCCCATTCTTATTTTTCCTGAGATGATAATAGATAGGATAGGGGCAAGGTGAAAGGGAAAAAAATGGCCTGGGTGTCATCCTGGCCCTTCCCCGCCATCATCCCCCATTCCCTACCTCCCACATGCAATTCATCACCAAGTCCTGCTGAGCCTTCTGCCAGAGGATTGCTCCAATCCATCCCCATCTGCCTCCACAGTCACCTCACTTCTTGCCTCTCTGCTTCCGCTCTACAGTCCCTTTTTCATAAAAGTAGGCAGAAAGGTTTGAAATGCACAGCAGAGCAGGGCACTCCCCTATTGTATAACCTTCAATGGCTCCCCAGCACTCTGACGCTAAAGCAAAACCTCTTTGAAGACCATGTGTGAGGAAGCCCAGCTTAACCTCTCTATCCCCATCTGGTGACATCCTTCGAGTGATCATTGTCCCAGCCACACCGGCCTCTTTGGAGTTCTCCGACTATACCAAACTCCTTCCTGAGTCAGGCTCTGACTGTGTTTTCCCCCCATCTGGAAGATTCTTCCCCAACTCTTCAAGGGCTGATTCATCTTGAATTCCTGTCTCTGCTTAAATGCCACCTCCTTAAAGAGGCCTTCTCTGATGGCTGTGTCTTATTGCCACTGTGCCCGCCCCAGCATACTGTGTATCACTACATTCTCTGAGTTTCTTCCATTTCACAGCAAAATTTCTAATGATAAGGTTACACTGTGCAATTATTATATCTAAATTCCAATTTAAAATAATTGGTATTTTCTATCTCCCCCCAGGAGAGCACAAGCTCCAGGAAAGCAGAGATCGTGGTATATCTTCACCAGTCCTCCCCAGACAACCTAAGCCTGGTTCCCGAGACACAGTGAATCCCCCCCTTCCCACTTCTCACCCCCCAAGTTTCAGGCCATACGAAGCCAGATACCCAGCGCCTACTTCACTTTGGGGGAGACCTTCAGAGATGGGGCTTCTTTAACCAGCATGCACAATTAATCCCACTGCTAAAATCTTCATTACAAACCGTACAAACCACATTTCAGTCAGTTTCCAGTGTCTCACCACTGGGCCCTCTGCCAACTTAATATATGGAAATCCCATTCGGAAAGTTTGCTAAAGCACAGCTATTCTCATGACGTTTTTCCTGTCGTCTGGGCTCTAGCCCTGAGGGCTGTGTTTGAACACAGATGGTCTTTCGTTAAAAAAGGTTTGTTTGTTTGGGCAGGTTTTTTCCAGGGTAGTAAGTTCTTGAGGGGAACTTCGCTCTGGTTTTCCAACCCTGTTTTTACAGCAGCTGCTGTCCTCTCTCCTGTAAACAAAAAGGCCAAACCACAGTCCCCAGGCAGCAGGACAAACACACCCTCCTGCTGGGAGGGCAGCCCTGCGCGGCGTGTGCTGGGTGGCCGCGGTGGCTCAGGGAGCCGCTGTCCGCCTTCCTGTTACTTCGCTGTCATTCATGAAAAGCCAGCCCACGATCGCATCCGCGGCTTCCTTGCAAAAAGTACTATCGGCAGGAGTTTCCTGCCTGCACGAATACGATATCCATGCAAAGATGCTTCATCCAAGTCTTAGCAAAGGGGCCTCATTTACTCAAAACATCTATGAACCTCATGATAGTCATCAAAGGCTATCATCTCTCTACGCAAAACCAGCAACACTGGGAAGTTTAAATGCTTTATTTACTTTTTTTTTTCTTTTTTCTTCAAGACAATCAATTCCATTCCTACTAATTCAGAAACTACAGTATTCAGACAGGAGGAAAGCCAAAACGAATCTTTTACCGTCTACGAAGAAAGAACTGCTAAATTATAATGCATGAATAAGGCTGTTCCAAGATTGGATAAAACACTTGGCAGAAACTATTTCAGGTCTTCTCTAGTACTTTGGAGCTACCCATTAATTTACAAACAGTTGATCTACTAATTACAAAAATGTTTTATCTATTCATTCAACCAGGAACAAGGCAATTTACCAGGAGCTTGATCCCACCCGCAGTGTGTGCTGGCTATTTGTACCTGGGAGAAATACCTTCCTTCAGAAAGCAAACTGCATTTTGTTTCTAAAAGTTTAGGGTTGGTTTTTTGTTTTCCATATTTAATATGAATGAGATCTCCCTCTATATTAGCTTTCTATTACTGTTATAATCAATTACTATAAACATAGTAGCTTAAAATAACACCAATTCATTAATGCATAGTACTGTAGGTCAGAAGTCCCAGCACCACAGGACTGGTTTCTCTCTGCTCGGGGGGTCTCACAAAGTGTCAGGCCTACATTCTCATCTGGAGCCTGGGGGCTTCTTCCAAGCACAGATGGCTGTGGTGAAATTCAGTTCCTTGTGGTTGTAGGACTGATATCCGTCTTTGCTGGACATCTGTTGAGGGCCACCTGCATGTCTTGCCACATCTCCCACACCTCACACCCCCAATCTTCAAAGCCAGCAATGGAGAAGATCCCTCGGGAAGAATCCCTCTCAGGCTTGCATCTTATCTTAAGAAAGCATCCAGTCCCTTTTTAAAGGCTCATCTGATTAGGTCAGATCCACTTAAGATAATTTCCTATCTTAAGGTTGACTACTTAGGGCCTTAATTACATCTGCAATCATCTTTTCAGGGTGATACCCACATTAATATTTGATTAGACAGCTAGGATAAGATGTGTGGACGCCAGGGCTTGGAAATCTTGCGGGTCATTTTAGTTTTCTGCCTACCCCCAGTTATTCAAAAATTAATGCTTTCATGAGACAAAAAACAAATTTAAATGTGCTCCCCAGCCAGCACCAGTCTCCTGCTCTTGACTTAAGTGTTCTCAACACTTCATCAAGGCCCATATAAAATAGTTTTACTTTAAGACACCCCCCAACACACAAGATTTGTAGTTTCCTTGAAGGCAGCTAATAAGGCCTGTCTTTTCTTTTCTCTCACATAGGTTAACACCAGGCAGGGCAGGGGAGAGAGAGTAATGAATATCTGCCTTCAATATTACAATAAAAAAATATCAGAAAACTGCAAATATCAACAGGACTCAGTAATGGTAGCCCCCCACTTCACTTGCATGTTCTAAACACCTACCAGCAGTTACAGTACCCTCCCTTGCCCTCAAAAGACTAGAGGCAGTCCTACTTCAAACAAGGTCAACATTACAGCATTAAAAAAAAAATGTAGGGGCGCCTGGGTGGCTCAGTTGGTTAAGCGACTGCCTTCGGCTCAGGTCATGATCCTGGAGTCCCGGGATCGAGTCCCGCATCGGGCTCCCTGCTCGGCAGGGAGTCTGCTTCTCCCTCTGACCCTCCCCCCTCTCATATGCTCTCTCATTCTCTGTCAAATAAATAAATAAAATCTTAAAAAAAAAATGTAATACAGTTTTAATAGGGCCTTTTAGGGGAATCTAACGATTTAATATATGTGTGTGTTGCAAAGGGCTACACAAAGAGATGTATTATTGTTTTTAGAACTAACAATAATATTTAAGCAGAGGTATTTTTCTTAGTCATGATTATGCATCCTGCCTGGTCCTCCATACTCTGAATTTATCTATCTTGCCTTCTTTTGTTTACAGTATCTGTCTTCCCTGGCTCCCCCTCCTACTGTAATGTTCAGAGACTATGTAATTGAGAAATGGAAAACAAAACAACAACAACAAAAAAAAAACAACCACTATTCACCATGCAATAAATATTTCCTGAGCCCCTACGATGTGCCAGGCACTGTTCCAGGTGCTGAGAGATTAATTAACAGAGAACTACCCTACATTTATGGCACCCTACTTTATTCCAGGGGGAAAGACAAATAAGCAAGTGGTAATTAGGAAAAATAAAGCAGGGTGGTGGCGGCAGGGGCTGTAGGCACTTTTAGATGGGGCAATCAAGGAATGCCTCTGGATGACTGCGCTCAAAGGGAAGGCGTGAAGAAGGATGTAGATGTCCTGGAGAAGGATGGTCCAGGAGGGAGCCCCGAGGCTGGAGTGTTGGAAGCAAGTCTGCAGGGAGAGTGAGCTGAGCAAGCAGCATGGTGAGGAGGGAGGCCTGAGGGATGGGAACCACATCTCCCAGATGAGAAGCCATTGACAGGTTTTAAACAGATGAACGCCATGATCTGGCTTAACACACAAAAAAGAACATTCTGATGGGGTGCAGGGAGAGAGGCCAGACGGCATTTGAAAGAGGGTCTTGGTAAGAATCTAAAGGAGACATGGAGTTGATTAGAAACTGGCTGAGTGACTCTCTTCTCCAATTAAAAAAAAAAAATTTTTTTTTGTTTTAACTCCTTCCACCACCTAAAAAAATGCCCCCAAGAACCAGAAAAGCCTGGACCAGGTGGAGAAAAGCTACCAGAGAAGAGGTAACACACTGAGGACAGTAGGAGTGGGCGAGTCCCCGCAGCTCTGACTCCCCACTTGTGATCTCAGAGAAATGTCCTCAAGATGGTTGCTTAAGAGAAAGAGGTGCTTGCTGGTCAGGCTACCCAAGAATCAGGAAGAAACTCTGTGAACCACTCTCTGGAACTCTGGAACACTGAACCCACTGAATGAAGGAATTAATAAAAAGAACCCATGTGGACCCAATCAAACCTCTGGGGGACAAGGAGTGGTCTGGTAATTTTGGAATATTCACCAAGCCTGTGCTTACTCATCCTGGCAGCTTTCAAAGGCACAAGCCACGCATCTCTCTCCACAACTTCCCTCTGGCTTTGCACATGGCGGCCCTTTCAGTTGCCATGCCCTCCCTGCCGTGATAGTAGGGAGAAAGCCGCTAGTGAGCACTGATCCTGTAACCCAGTCCCTCAGTTAGGGAGACTTAGGTACAGCCCAATGTTTGCAGATTTTTCCATTCATGGAGAGGGTTAGAATGGGACCCCTGGAGTAGAATGTCTTCCCGGTGAGGCAAAAAGCCAAAAGAAAAGATGCCTTTGAGTCTGCACCTTCAGGGTGCTCTTAGTACGAAGAGACCCTACGCCTTCGATGAAATGAGGAAATGGGACATAAATTAAGAGGTCATTTGAAGAAAAATACTAGAAATACTTCAGCTGAAAACTAAAAGAAATAAACTGTCCAAAACTTTATAAACTATTTATAGATGAAGTGACAGGGGGGCAGCACACCTTGATTACATTTGTATTATTTTAGTAAAAATTTATACGAACATGAAATGACATCAATTGTTGGCTCCTTGGCTAATTTATCATTTTTATGATGTAAACAATTCTAAAATATTTCAGTCAACTCACAGATCCCTGTTCCGTAATGCTGGAATAAAGGACAGCTCTGGTGTTTTCCCACTTGAACTGAATAATGTGGTGATGTGTCCTCATTTCAGTGATTTGGAGTGTACATTTCTTCTTTAACAGAAACCCACTGTACTCTTATCTTATTGAAAAAGTAAAGTGGTGGCTCCTAAATGTTAGGCTATTCCTTTCATAGAGGTACTAAATATTTTATTACTGTTTGTGACCCTAAGTATTTTGAGTTAAAATAAAAAGGAACCAATTCACAGTCGATATCCCACATCCACTCTAGGAATAAAAGGGTATCAAGGTCTTTCTGTGATGTCTAAAATGAATCCTACAATTAGGTACGTATGTACGCACGTACGTGCACACACCACACACACACACACACACACACACACACACGCTTTGCGCAAAGCCTCCTCTTTCTGCTCTTGATAGAAAGCTAGAAATTGGTCTCTCTTTGGCCTGCACTCCACTTCTATGAAGTTCAAACTTTCTGGTGTCCCTGTCTCACCTCAAAAATGCCTTTATTTACCTCTTCCTTTCCGAGAGAATAACTTTAAGACTAAAAATAAGACCAAAGCTCATTAATCCAGAACATAAGGGAAATAAAGTCTCCACATGGCACATCTCTCCAGTATGTGTGTTTGATACCCAGCCCTTTCAACAGAGGGAGGAAACTCAAAATAACAATGAGATACAAGCTCTAGAGAAAATTGTACATTGATCATTGGTGCATTTTCCAAAAACACACCAGAAAATCTTAAGAGTTCTTATTATAAACAACTCGTAAAATGCATAGCAAGATACGGGGAACATCTAGCAAATAGTTAATGGGACAGTTAGTCTTAAATCTTCATGTTGCCACAAACAAACCTAACGTGCAAATGTTTAGGGTGAAAGACCATTCATTTAAAAATTATTCTCGTTTGAGGGAGAGAAAGAGGGAGATAGAGAGTGTTCACACGTGGTGGGGGGGGGGGGATGCAGAAGGAGAAAGAGAGAATCTTAAACAGGCTCCATGCCCAGCGTGAGCTGGATCTCAGGACCCGGAGATCGTGACCTGAGCTGATATCAAGAGTCAGACGCTTAACTGACTGAGCCACCCAGGAGCCCCTAAAATTACTGTTAAATAAAGATTAGGCTTTGGATTTTCAATGTGGTAACAATGCTAGTGAAGCTTAATTAAAGCCAACAAAACTACTTTCAGAAATGCGATTGTGAATCAGTGTGAGGCCCAAGTAGCACTTTTTTTGTAAAGGTTCAGAACTAGAGATGCAAGGAGAACACATTGGTAGAAATCTCCACCCACCTATCCTATCCTAAATAATATTCCCTAATAAACCTCAGGTCCATACATATTGAAAATATCTCTCCACCTTAAGTTACTTGTGAGGTCGTTTATTTAGCAAATTCCTCCCTGGAGTGGGAAGCAACAGGAATCTGAAGAAAGTACTATGAATGGAATGATTGATTTTTATCTTCAAACCTGCTTGGGCTGGTCCTATTTTGATGGCCAACTTTTCTCAGACACTAACCTGGAATCATGAAGAAGAAAAATAAATACTTCCAGCGACCTCCAGACACCAGAGGGAAAACCCCAGATTCTCTGTCTCTTCACACAGCCTCCCAGGAAGCAGAATGGCGGTGAGGGGGGTGGGGAGGAGCGTGGCATTCAAACTGCACAGGTCCTGGCCCAGGACGGCAAGAGCGTCTCGGGGCACACAAAGTAGCACAGCAGAGAAAAGTTTATGAGAGAAGAAGAGCCACACACCAGAGTCTGATTTACCAAAGTGAACAAGGGAGAATATTCCTTAAAAATAACTTACTCGGGATGGACACTGACGTCAAAACCCTAGCCAAATGCCAGGCTTTAATGTGAAGTGGAAGCTCGATTTTAAAATAGTCTATGTATAATTTGTTAGCTTTTACATAATAGGAGATCACCCTACACTCAGTTTAAACTTGGAAGATTCATTCATGTAATCTCACTACCTAAGAGAGGCTGAAGAGAAAGGGAGAAGGACAAGGGCTGGGGACCTGGGTTTAAATCCTGGCTCTTTAATCCATGTTTGAGCAACTTGTTGAAATCCTTTATGCCTCAGTTTACCCACCCATGAGACAAGTATATTATTAGGATCTGTCCCACATGGTTATGACATGCAGAACACTGAGCAGCGTCATATAATAAACATACAACAAATATGAGTGATTATTCTTACTCCAAAAACAAAATCAGATTTCCTGAAACGGAGAGGTTCCCAAAATTTAGAGCGCACAAGGCTCGCACAGATAGCTTATCAGAAAATGCAGATTCTTGGGTCCAGCCCCAGGGATGCCGATTCAGGAGGTCAGGGGTGAGGCTGAGAGTCTGCAGGTTTGGCAATTACCTCAGGTGGTTCTGCTGCACCGGAAACACACAGCGAGAACCACTGCTCTAAGGGTCTAAGGGGTAAGCACGGCGTTATCGGGGAAGTCTGTGGCATCTGCTAGGAACTGAGAGGGTACAGGAGTGACCACGAAGAGGGAGGGCCACAGTGCAGGGGGGGCGGCTCCCTCCTCCCAACTGCTCCACCTCCAGTCCCCCATGGGTCGGAAGCAGCCGTGCAGAGGCAACCGCAGGAACAGCGCCGTCTGCCTCTTCCCTGCTGCAGACCAGGCAACGGGGGGAGCTCCTGCCTCCTAATGCCAAGGGCCAACCTGCTCCCTGTGGACAGAGCAGCCCACGCTCCTGCTGCTCCAACTCAGAGCCAGGCTAGTGGCCACACAGAGAGAGGGCGGGGCTGTCCCCTGAAAATCAGCTTGTTCTCATATAGCTACTTAAAATAACAACTAAAACACAGGTGCATTTTAAACTCTGTCTTCGCGGCCCACAATCTGATTTCCTAGAGATTTCCAAAGCCGTGGGCATGTTCTCGTGCTTCATCACCTTACTTGCGTGAGGTAGAACCTGTCCTATTTTCATCTCTTCTTTTGCAGGGAGTGGGGACTCCTGAGTAACTGCCCAGTTTGTAGTGTGCTGGGCACCATGAATGCATGGAGACAAAGCTCTTTCATTCAACCTGCAAAATGAGGGGGGTGTGGCCCGCAGGGGTCAAAAGGCTTCTTAGGTAATGACAGAAACAATAACCACCACTCCCGCACAAGGGTCCATCCCAGGCCAGGTGCTGGGCTTGAATTCTCTCTAATCTTCAGATCAAACATGTGCAAATGGTGTCTATGGTGCCTATTTCACAGACGGGAAAACTGAGGTACCAAGAAGTTAAATCACCTGCCTAAGATCCATACACGGGATGAAAGGTTTCAAATTCAGTTCTTCCAGACCCACAGGTCTCCAATGTAGTTCTTCAAATATTATCTTATTCAAACTCACTAAATCTTGAGAATACAAAAGAGATGGGTGAGGCTTGTCACAGAGGAGGGACACAGCCAGAAGACCACCATCAAGGTCAACAGCCCCGTCTGACCTGCCACGTGACACTCTCGCCATTCGTATCAGGAGGCACTTGTAATCCCTAGCTTGTCTGTTATTCCTGCTCAGAAATAAAGGTTTGTGACTGGCACGAAACTTCTGGCCCAGACAAGCGTCTTACCACCTATAAAAGAGGCTGGCACCTGCCCGGAGGGGTTCCTCGCTTCTCTGGGGTTTCATATCCCTACTTCACTTCTGTGAACAGTGGCTAAAGTAAATATGGCAGAGGTCTCTTAGGAAGAAAAGTCTTATATAAGTGCAAAGAAGAATTATTGCCCCAACTTCAGAAGCCTCCCAAACACATTATAAACTCTTCCTTATGCTATTGTAAATATTAAGGTTTGCATTAAACATTCAGGAGAGCTGCTCTGGGTACATAATTAGGGAGAGCAAATATTTGTTCAAATAAGCCTCAATGGGACCTCCTCTTTTCGACTAGGTATAAAAAATTTTTTTAAGCAGATGGATATAGGATACGAAGACTTGGCCCCAAATCTTCCCCTTGCCCTGATCACGCCACTCCTCAGAGACCCATGAATCTTCTTAACAAAGAAGAAGCTTCCAGGCCTCATACATTAGCCCGGCATTTTCTCCCCAGGCCTTCCGAGTTCCTGCTCCCCACAGAGCTGCTGTTGACACTCCTCACAGGCACCTGCTTTGCAGACCCTTTGTCTCCTGACAAGATAATCAGTGCAAGCCAGATAAGCATGGAGGCAGAGGGAGGAGAGAGGGCTCCTCGGGCAGTGTGCCCCCAGTAACGAGGACATAGGGACGGACAGCTGTAGACCCCTCGTCTCTGAGTCTCTTCTTTCCGGAATGCTTTCTTAACTGGCAACGGTGATACCGTCAAGCAGAAAACCACCACTTTTTGCCATTTTATTGTCGTCTCATCAAGCTCAATATTTCAGCTTCCCAGACAGCATCTGGCTGATTTCACTTCTGTCGTGTGGCAGAAATTCTTCCTTCCAACCAGAGGGGGACAAGCCGAGTTCAGAAACCAAATTACATTGATTCTTCGGGAGACAGATGTTTTCTGCAGATAACTTGTTGAACAATTTTTAAGGGGTAGGGGAGAGAGAGTAGGATGAGGGGGAAATAGTTCTCTTTCAGTTTTGCAGTTCTTTCTTTTCCCCACCTTCAGTGACTCACTTGATTAAATGAACAGGGAGCTAGGCTCTGCTGTGTTTGTCTCCTGCTGGCTCATCAAGTTATATATATATAAAAAAAAGGCATGCATTCCTACACACGTCTATATGAGGATCAAGAAAAAAGAGAGTGAGTAATTGCGGGTGGAGGAGAAACCAGCATCTCCCCAGTACAAAAACTGAATTCGACCATTCAGAAAGTCAACAGCAAAGGCACCGAAGAAGTAGAGGTATAAAGTCCCATGCTCTCCTAGCAGGGGCCAAAGGCAGGCCACCCCAAGATGGGCCACGTAGGCATGCAGATAGTTTTGAGTTAAAAAGCAATCAAAACCCAGCAGATTCAGGAAAAGCTCTGTACTCCCCTCCCCCGCCCCCACCCAATTGCCTGAAAAGAATTTAGATAGAAGACCTGAGCCCGGAAGAGAGCTATTACCGTAGATAACCACATTATCCTTTGAACTAGGTATGGCAGACAGGGAGGAACTTAGCAAGGCCTGTTTGATCTAAGTCCTCTATGTCCCATTGTTTCTGAGTGGACCAGCAAACATTTGTTTACCAAACGTTGACTCTTTTTCATCTTCCTGTGAATTACATTCCCAAACCCCTAACCCCTTCTCTTGAATTCAGAATGATACATATACATCTCATTTTGCCTCACTATCATCGGAATGTGTATGTCTGTGTGGATTCCCTATACATACGAAATTAAATTTGATTTTTTTCCTATTAATCTGTCTCGTGTCAGTTTGAGTCTTAGTCCCTCTGGAAGGACTCTGAGGGAACAGGACAGCCTTGCTCCCCGACACCTACAGTCAGGCCTTTTGTGCCAATGCTGGGTTGAAAGGAGAAGGCTGTACGAAGAAGACACTCGTGTCCGTGGCCTTGTAGGGTATACAATCGAGCCAGGCCAGCCTGGATATTTATGGACTGGAAGAGTTAACCAACAATGCAAACACAGTGAAGGAATGATCAGACTCAAAACACAAAAGCTGATTTTAAACTCTGCAGAAATCCAGAAAGAGACAGATTCATGGCCTATAACACACCTTAAGTTTATCATCTATTGTGGCAGTTTTTGCTCAAATCCCTATTTCCCAAAGCAGGTTTCACAGAATAGCACAAGAGAAAAGGGGTCTGTTCTGATCAAATATTTTGGTACTGATATATTTGGTCCCCTCTGGAGATTCACAAGCCATATTAGCATATTTAAGGCTGAGAAAAGCTTCGGAAAGGAAACCTACATAATTGCAATTAACCAGGCCTTCCCCCAATTTTTCTGGCTATTGAACCCACTAGCAATATCCTGCTTATCTTGCAGAGAATGCTATAGCAAAAATGAGTATTATGGCTGGCCTGGTGGTCCTTTCTCAATCCTGTCCCATTGCACCCCTGTCCCAGCCCTTGTCTGCCAACAGCACCCTCAGCCATGCTTCTTCCAGAGATGGCTGCCGCAGGAAAAAAATGACTCCTGAATTAAGATACTGCTAAGAAGTTGGAGAGTTGGCCAGCCAGAAGAGTGCAAGACTCTTGATCTTAGGGTCATAAGTTCAAGCCCCATGTTGGGTGTGGAGATTACTAAAAATCAATTTTAAAATGAATAAACAAATAAATAAACTTAAAAAAAAGTGAGTTAGCAAAGTTCTTATGCTGACCTCAGTAAATACCATTTCTAAAAACAGATCCTAGAACTGTGTTGCCCAGTTCCCAGCACCATGTCACTAAATTTAAATTAAATTTTAAGCTTGAACTCCTCGGTTGTGCTAGCCACATTTCAAGTACTCAGTATCCACATGTGGTTAATGATTATCCTGAACGTTTAGAATATTTCATTGCTGCAGAAAGTTCTACTGAGAATACAGCTCTAGAAGGGCAAACAAATCACAGGTTTCAAAGTAAAGGAGCAGAATTTGAAAATCTTCATTGAAAGGACTCTAGATCAGACTTCTAAAGTCCTGTATTTAAAAGAAATGACTGAATCAAATCTAGACTTATCCCTTGAATAACAAACTGTTTCAGTCAATCTAGATCCATTGGAGCTAGCAAGTCTAATTTGCTAGAGAAAATGCTCCTTTTACAGTATCTTGTACATCTGGCAGTGAAGGAGATACTTCTAACTCAGTTGACAGTCAGATGCAATCAGATAGAGCCAGAGCATTTTTCTACTAGTTTATTAAGAACCCAGCAGACAGTCTGAATCCTAAATCTGAACACCACTGAACATCAGCTGTTTGGACGGTTCTTGTTCAATTAAGTGGATTTCGCACAGCATTAAGAAATAGTCAGAGGTCCAGAAAAATGCCATGCAGAATAGGAGACAGAGAAGTGTGGTCCAAGTCCTGCAGCCAGAGTAACAGAGGCCAACAGGGAGAGAGGCTCTTTGCCCAGCTGTGGGTTCTCACCATCACTTCTGCCCCCTCCACTCCTTTAAATATTTCACCCTCATTTTTGAGATCTTAAAAATAGATGGAGCTTTTATTCTGGTCAATCAGCACAGTTAATGGTTTTCCACACCCCAGCACTTTTTGACATCAGACTCTAACCCACTCTAGCTCAGCACCCTAGCAGGGGCCAATCAATATTTGTTTTCAATGCTGACCATGTGTGTTCAGGCATCTTTGTTCCTCTCTCAGAGCCAGACCTTCTTTAGAAAAGCCAGCATGGTATGAGGATTCTCTAATCCAATCCATGTTTCCTGCTGACAGGCAACTTGTCTGTAATTCATCAATGATATCCCCTTGGGCTATGGATTTTTCTGGATTGGCAACCTGCTAGGTATGCGGCTGGTTCTCAATATGCATGGTGTGGGTAGGCACACACACTCAAAAATGAAGGATGTGGTTGGCAGGGTAACTGTAAAGTCTTATTTCTTGAACAAGCACTGTAGAATTGAGGCATCCCCAGGAAAAGCTTAGCTTTGCACCTTTCCTCCTCTGGAATATGTTCAATCTTTTGCCTAAATTACTCATCTCTCTCTCTGGTAAACTCTTCAGTCAGTCTAGTCTGACTCTAAGATCCAGTTTTCATGTTACTTCTTCAAAGAGATTCCTATGCATCTGAGCTACTCATCTCTTCTCCACTTTCTATATATTATCATGGCACATACCACACTACCTTGGAAATACTTCTGTGTGCCCTTCCCACCCACACTTTCTACTTTATGCTTCATCACTCTCAACTGTCATCCCCTAAATAACTCGATGCCAGCCACAGAGTAGGCACTCTGTGTCTGATGAATGAATAAATGAATGAATGAACTGGTTATCTGAACAACTGGGGCAGACTGTATTTTCCAGAAATCACTAAAGCAGTATTGCTAGTGCTAATGGTCTTCCAGAACCTTGCCACTTGTCATCAGGAAATGGAGTCTATTGCCCCTCCTATTAAACCTGGATAGGACTTTATAATTGCTTTGATGAATATAACATGGTAGAAGCAATACTGTCTATTCCAATGCTAGGTTCCTTAGCTCCTTCTCTCAAGAAGCTCACCCTGGGAACCCAACCACTGTATGATGAGGAGGAGCAGGCCACGTGGAGAAGTCACACAGAGGTGTTCCAATGGAGAGAGCCCAACTTAAATTATCAACTAGTAGCTACTGGTTACCATACTAAACAGTGCAAATCTATATTTAGCTAAGTGAACAAGCTTTCAGATTTGTACGGTCCAATATGGTAGTCCCTAGCGGCTATTTAAATCTGAATTAATTAAAGTAAAAATTCAGTTCCATAACTACACCAGCCATACTTCAATTGCTTAGTAGTCATGTGTGATTAGTGGCTGCCATATTGGACAGTGCAGATATAGAATATTTTCATCATCACAGGAAGTTTTATTAGACAACACAGTTTCAGATGATTCCAACCCCAGTCTTTGAGCTCTTCAGCTGAGGCCCCATTCATCACAGAGCAAAGACAAGTCATCTCTGCTCTGCCCTGTCTTAATGCTTGACCCACAGAATCCGTCAATAAACGGCTGTTTATGCCAGTAAATTTCAGAGTAATTTGTGATACAGTCCCAGTAAGTGGAAAAACAATTTTTTGCATTACAATTTCTGGCAAAGCTACATTCTTCCTACATTCCTGAAAGCAGGATTGGAAAAAGGGAAGAGAAAAGCAATAGGCAGAGGGCAGTCATTGTTGAGATGGCTTACTGTAACAACCGAACACTCAGTATCTGTCACTAACTGCTCTACCCAGAATGGGCTGAGGGTCAACATTTTAGGGGAGAAGCAGCTAAAATTTCTACCAGTACTTTTTCGGAGTATAGGCCAGTGGAACGTCTCTTTCAGTCTGGAACACTTCTTTAGTCTTATCCTGCCCTTGCACATACCAAGAGGTAAGATGCCAAAATGCTGTCAGTTAGACTTCCACCCCACCTGTGTTCAGGAAGGTATTTGCAGTTGTTTGCAATAAATGCACAGATGCAACAATCAAGCCAAAATCATGAATACAGGTCATGATTTACAGACTTTTTCTGTAAAGGGCCTGGGCCACAGTTTGCTGACCCCCTATGCAGACTGAAAGGCAAGGGGTTAATGCCATGAATTCAAACAGAAATTGCTTTGGGAAAGAGATCAAGAAAAATTAAAACTTCAACTGGCTGAACTGACATACACATTTTCCATCATTCAGTAGAGGCATGGAATAATAAACAGCCTACTCTGGCCTTTGCCTGAAAGCATGAGGTCAGATGCAGCTTATTCTGATTATTTGTTATAAGATAATAAGCACAACTTCTGTTCCATTAATAGCCCAATGCACATGAAGCCATAAAATTTAAAACCTTTTCCCCTATGGGGCGCCTGGGTGGCTCAGATGGTTAAGCATCTGCCTTCGGCTCGGGTCATGATCCCAGGGTCCTGGGATCAAGCCCCATGTCCAGCTCCTGGCTCAGCGGGGAGCCTGCTTCTCCCTCTGCCTCTCCCCCTGCTCGTGCTCTCTCTCTCTCTGTGTCTTGAATGAATAAATAAAATCTTTAAAAAAAAAAAAACCTTTTCCCCTCATGTGGCAGGTATGTACAAAGGGAAATAGTTTGCTTGGATGGTTACTGGATTAATCAACTGTCCAGACTGTTCTCTTCTTATTGGAATCAAAGGCAATAGATCACACAACCTTAGGGTTGGGTGAGCATTTCGACACTTTCCATCCTCACTTTACAGATGACAAAACCAGGAGCACATGGTTTGTACCCCAAGGTACACACTGGCCAATCTGTGAACAGAGCCATCGAAGCCCGATGCTGTTTCCATGACATCCTAGTGGCCTGTATGATCACACAGGATCTAAAGTCACAAAGCAAATGGGAACAAGTATTGGGTAGCTCATATGCGTTTCCAGTTCTTTCCCACAGTAAAGTTCAGGTCACAGAATCTGACCTCCCACGCTGGTTTTCCCTACCAAGCCTTCCACAGGCCATCTACACGCTGCCAAGGGAGAGCTCTCCCAGAAGGCTCTTCAAATGACACACACATGGAGTCCTGAGATGTCCTCCTCGGTAAAGCACGACCTTTATTTTACTAAAATTGGCCTCCGCAAGGATCTCTTAATAAGAGATAATAAGCGGGCGCCTGGGTGGCTCAGTTGGTTAAGCGACTGCCTCCGGCTCAGGTCATGATCCTGGAGTCCCTGGATCGAGTCCCGCATCGGGCTTCCTGCTCGGCGGGGAGTCTGCTTCTCCCTCTGACCCTCCCCTCTCTCATGTGCTCTCTCTCATTCTCTCTCTCTCAAATAAATAAATAAAATCTTTAAAAAAAAATAAGAGATAATAAGCGAGTCTCTTAGCAATCTAATGAGCGTCCATTGCCCAGGATGCTTGCTTTCTACTCCCTCCCCATCTCCTATCCCCTCACCCTATAGTTTTGGCTGCTTCAAGTGGGGTTACCCCTGCTCCGCAAGGAGCTCCCACGACCCCCTGTCCCCAGGGAAGTCATGCTGACCATGCAGTCCTTCCCTGCAGTATCCTCTGTGACTGTGGTGTGATGCTTTTGCAAAGCATCTCCTCCTTTGAAAGAGGGAACCCATCATCATTGATGCGAATGGGTAAATTCTGCATTTTGAGGGAGCGGGTTTGTTTCTGTTGGTAGGATCCTGCTGCTCTTGCAAACAAGAAAGCATACATATGAAAGTGGTCTGTGCCTATCACAAGATACAAGACAATCGAACACAGGTGAAGGCTTCTAGGCCCCTGGGACCAAACACTAACTGGTGAAACCCCGGGTGAGTCCACATGAGCCCATTTTCATGAAACTGAAGCGGAACGATTCTAGGCACTGAAGTCAGACACTGTCTTCCAATCCCAGCTTGACTACGCCCCAACTAGGTGGCCAGGCCCAGATAAACCAACCTTACTTCACTTGTGAAAGGCAGGGGATATCGCTAACACCCCAGGGTTCTGAGAAAGGAGAGAACACATGTCTTGTATAACACAATGCCTGGACCAACCAGGCCCTGGGTAAATGCTAATTCGCTTTCCCTTCATCCTCTCAGAAATTCCGGAATGAGGGGCTGACACACAGAAAACCAGCTAGATTTAAAGGAGAATGTGACATCTAAAACTAATGATGTAATGTATGGGGATTAACGTAAGAATAAAAAAAATAAATAAAATAAAGGAGAATGTGAAAAACCAACAGTAGCTGAACAGTTCCATCATTTATAAAGTTGGCTGTTCTAATTTAGTGTTTGACAGAATTATTTACAACTAATAGAATGCCTAACTTTAGGGTTAAGAACAACCAGATTCTGCTCACCCTGTTACCTGAAACAATGAAAATTTGACCAAAGAATGCCCAACTAACAAACAAGTCAATATCTGATTCCAATTTTAAAGGAGGACGGCTCTGGTTAAATTGATACGAAATGCTCCACAATTTAACTCCTATACTTCGATCATATAGAGAGGAGAATTGCATGAAGTACGGGGTGGTCACGAAGATTCGTGTCCCCACCCTGACCCCTCTCCTCACTCAGACACACGCCGGTCATCACCTTTGTAGATTCCTTAAATGTGATTAAACAACAGAATACAAAATGTATCTGTGCTTTAATTTAGATACCCTTTTTTCACTCCTAATGCCATGCTCATCGATCCTCCCCACCCCCCACAACATAGAGCCCCTAACTTGCTAAAAATTTCCACTGTAAGGCAAGTGGTTAGAAAAACCCATGAATCACAAACTTTTGCGAGGCTTACACAAGCCTAATCCTCAGTGCTATTTCAATTTGAGGAACCAAAATGAAATTATCATCTTACTTTGGGGGTAGGGGAGATGAGTTGAGAAACACTAGTTTTTACTCCTTGGGGCCTTGGAGTCTGGATTCCTATTGTTTTCCCTGCTCTAGCCTCTCCTTCCTCCTTTGATAATTCACAAAAATAGTACTTTTTTTCATTTAAGAGAGAAGAATATTCTTTTAAAACTTCATAAAATTTTTTTTTATTTTTTTCACAGCCAGAACATAAACCTGAAGAGTTGGGCTTCAGAACACAACATAAAGTGAAAAGGCGATTTTCACTACATATTTCTTTAAAAAATACATATATATATGTCATATGTTATGTTATAACATAATAACATGTAATTATAGGTTAAATATAACATGTTCTATTTAACCTATAATTATATATGATTATTATGTAATATATATTATTATATTATTATAGTTTGATTTTTTTCCTGATTAATGCACATCTGAGTCTTTATTCATTGAGGTATAGGCAAAATGTGCTTGTATTTCAGCAAATGTTACCAAAATCTCTCCTGTCCCTCCCTCATTTAATGCTAACTTATACTTTCAAAGGAAAGAAAATTACAAATAGGTTTGTGTATTTAAAGAAGATAAATAGTAGACAGATAGATAGAAGATAGATCAATCTATCAGCATTAGGAAACACGAACCAGAACATCTCACCCAAGCAAAACCTTGCAGTGAACTTGTGTGTAGCTACAGAGGTTTCAAAATGAACAATCCCTGTCAACCTTAAGGAGGGCTGAGTCAAAAAATGCATAGCATCATAGACCTGTCTGCAGACCTTTCCACCATGACCCAATAAGCTGAAATTCTGACAGAAACATGGGATGCCGAGAGCTGCAAGCCTTGTTTCCATTTGCACACCCGTTCATGTAAACGGAAGTGGCCTGAGGTGATGTCTTGTCTTCCTGACTCCAAAGCAATGTCTTAGCCGCTGTTAGAAGGCACTGTTTAACTTCTTAGTGGTCAATAACACGCCCCAGCAAGCAATAAATATGCCCTGACCCTGCAGCTGCCCTTTGGCACTACACGCATCACCGATCTTATGGGTCCTTGGCAAGGAGCCAATCTGAAAAAAGCTAAGCAGAGGCCAAGTGCCACTTACCAAAACCTTCTTAAAATTCCTTAGGAACTATAACTAGAAATAGAGCACTTGGAAATCATCATATCATGGATACTGGAGTTAACATTATTTCCATGAAAGAGAGGGAGGGAGAGAGGGAGGGGACCAGGAGAGGGAGAAGGAGGGAGGGAGGGAGATCTTACATGCTCTAAAAAAGGTAATCTGACCCATACATAGCAAAATCTCCCAGTCTACGTAATTAAAACTGGGAGTTCAGCATATCCTAGAGAAGGGGATCTGAAAAGATGGACTAAGAAGGGAGAAATCTTTCCCCATTATCATGTATGTTTTTCCTCACTCGATAATAAAAATGCATGTCATTCGTAAAATATCTACAATAAAACATACAATGAGCCTGTTCCTGGGAGGTCCCTGCCAGGTGAGTAACACACCCGAGAGTGAAGTATTATTAACCCTTTGGCATTCATAGGATATCATCTCAATTACTAGTTTTCTTAATTCCCTACTGTATACCCAGTGCCTCATAAAAAAAGAAATTGAGCATGCAGCCCCTATATACTGGTTTATTTTTAGGTAATACATGTGTTCTACTCTACCAGTAAAAATACATATTATGAAATGTACACAAATAAAAAGAACAAAATTAACATACAATATTTTAAAATAAATATCTTATTTATTAATAGTAAGAACAAATTTAGTAAAAACTATAAGTGATAGAACATGCTTCATTATTTTTATACTGTTTATATTTTACAAGCCAATCATTCAAAGATCAGGTTTGAAATTCAAAGTTTTCCCCAACACTTGGGATTAATGAGGTTACGGCTACAATAACGAAGCTGCCAAAGAGGGGCACCTGGGTGACTCAGTCGGTTAAGCATCTGACTCTGGATTTCAGTTCAGGTCATGATCTCAGGGTTGTGAGATGGAGCCTCTGTGCTGGGCTCTGCCTTCAGCAGGTAGTCTGCTTGAGACTCTCTCCCTCTCCCTTTGCCCCTTCCCCAGCCCTCTTTCTCTCTCTCTCTCTCAAAAAAAAAAAAAAAAAAAGAAAGAAAAGAAAAGTAAATCTAAAGAGAAGTGCATTTGGGGCTACACGTAAATAACCATGACTGAGATGACAAATCCTACCCAGCAAGTTCAGAGAAAAGGGTCTACTGAAATTCACTAATATACTGTTACTTTCCTAATGTTCTTGTAAACAAATGAATTTTAAAAAGAAAGCCACTGAGATTCTTGCTGGCAGATTTTCAAAGTAAAATAGTCATTTTCTAATGTTTTAAAATGAGAAGATAGGAAAGCTTTGAGGGGGCAGGGGGCCCTCCACTCTCTATAGCAAAAAAATCTAACAATGGAAATACATCCATAAACTATTTTCAAAATCATTTTTCCTTAGCATGAATTCCATTCAAAAAGGTGTCATTTCTGACACACTGTTAACTATTATCTTCACATTAAAGGGACTTAAATAAATGTGTTTGTATGTTTTCTAAAGTTCCAACCAGCCACTAAGGAATGAGATTTTTCTAGTTCCCAGGCACTATTAGACCTTTATGCACAATGTTTATGGGAATCTGGACTCCTCAAGTCGAGAGTCAAAAAGCTAGAAACAAAGAAATGGAAAAGAAAACCATTAGTTCCCTTATGGGCCAGCCAGATGCACAGTAAGCTCAGAGATTTTGCTGATTTTATCTACAAGCTCAAATTGAAGTTTAATTTCATTGTCAGCAAATTTTATTCCTCTATAATTAGACATACATGTTCTGGTCACAAAACAGATTTATTCCACTTTGATTTCAATTTAAATATTGCTCAACATACCAACCCACTAGTTACTAAATTTCTCAAGAAAAATCCCACAGAAAAAACAGAATACATTTGAAACTGACCTCCAGCATAGCTTAATAATATACTTCATTTCATATTTATTGACTTCAAACAGGTATATTTTCACATTCTGTGTGCTTATTTATACTTTTGCTTTTAGCACAACAAATAGAAAAACAAGATTACCACCACATTCTCATATGTTAACAAAATTTTGAATGAACTGTGGATCACACCTTGCTTCCTGAACTCTTAAGGACAGTGGGAAGAGGATTTATGAACTTTGCATAAGTCCTTCAAAGAAGAGAAGTAGAAGACACAGCCTCCCAAATAACAGAGGAAAAAAAAAATGCGGAGAAACTCACAACAACCCTGAGGAGAACAAACTATACGAATCACCGAATTCTTAAAAAAAAAAAAAACAAAACTTTCTGTCCTCCTCAACTAGAATGGAAATTCTATAAAGGGAGGGATTCACGTGCACATGTGCATATATGTACGTATAGATATGTATGTGTGAGCATGTGTGTTTTACTGTTGCACCTCATGACCTGACACATAGTAGAAGCCAAATATTTATTATTTATTCATTTTTTTAAAGATTTATTTATTTATTTGAGAGAGCAAGAATAAGAGAGAGTACATGAGAGGGGGGAGGGTCAGAGGGAGAAGCAGGCTCCTCGCTGAGCAGGGAGCCCGATGCGGGACTCGATCCCGGGACTCCAGGATCATGACCTGAGCCGAAGGCAGTTGCTCAACCAACTGAGCCACCCAGGTGCCCCAATTTATTCATATTTTTAAAGATTTTATTTTTAAGTAATCTCTGTACCCAATGTGGGACTCAAACCTACAACCCCAAGATCAAGAATCATATGCTCTTGAGCCAGGCAGGCGCTCCTGAAGCTCAAAACTTACTGAATGCATCAGCAAATGCAGGCAAGAGAGTGTGGACGAAATACAGGAAAAAAATGAAACTGTTTTTGGCTGGGGAGGAAGGGCTCAGACACTCCAAATCTTTAAGCCACTGAAAGGAAGAACTGGACCCAAAGCACAGGTCCGGGTAGATGTCCAACTAAACTCAGTCCAACTAAATTCAGTCCAAGCATTATCCTTGGTCCTGCACATGGGTTTCGGTTCCTCCGTATTCTAACCACCACTGTCACCAAGAACTTCCTTCACTTCACAGACCCAGGAAATTCTTTTTGATTTAATCTCAAGCACATCACCCCCTGTCTGGCTGCAATTTGTTTACCCACATTCTCCAAGTAATACACAATCTGTATGATTTTAGGCAAAAAATATTGCCTAAGGAGTTAGGGGAAAGTACTTCTGATTTCCGGGATCTGAGATCAGAATTTTTCATTGATAATAACACTGAGAGCCGAGGCCACTTACTGAGCATCTCCAAGGCCACCACACTCTCTGGACATTTATCAAACATTATCTATTTATTCCCCACACAGATCCTGAAAGATGATATTTTTATCCCACTCTCAGACGGGGGTGAGGGAGACCAAGCCCTGAAATAAAAGTGGGTTGTACAAGATCCTAGAGCTCGGGAGTGATAGGGTCAGAACTCAAGGTCAAGTCTCACGCTCCTCCCCAAGGTCACCTGTCTTTTGATAGCCAGGGGTTTGTATGCAAGGGGATGCCCCAGCCTCACAGATCATCAAGCACTTAATAATGCTTCTCGTGATAGAAGGGTATCCCAGACTTGTTCGCAGCTAGACAGACTATGGGGGATTCGTCTAATGTCCTCACATTAAGCTTAGGAGAGGAAGCCCCAGACGGGGCCCATTTACAGTGTCTGTGCCCACCACTTTCTTGGCTCTAGATCCCGAGCTCTGTCTGCTACAACAGAGCAATTCAGAAACAGGCATGTCAACAATGATAAAAACCAGCAGCAGCAGAGTACCTATGCACTATTTAGCGGGTGCCAACCTCTGTCCTCAATGTTTTGGTTTTTTTTGTTGTTTGGTTTTTTGTTGTTGTTTTTAAAGATTTATTTATTTGAGAGAGAATGAGAGAGAGAGAGAGAGCAGGAGAGGGGAGATGGTCAGAGGGAGAAGCAGACTCCCCGCTGAGCAGGGAGCCTGATGCGGGACTCCATCCTGGGACTCCAGGATCATGACCTGAGCCGAAGGCAGTCGCTTAACCAACTGAGCCACCCAGGCGCCCTGTCCTCAATGTTTTTCACGTGTAAACTCATTGAATTTCACAACAACCCTATGGCCTATGAATTTTTTATTTTCTCGGTTTTACAGAGGAGAAATAGGAGGCGACAGTCAAATAAACGAACAATCTAAGGTCACACAACTGGTAAGTGATGGAGCCAGGATTTAAACCTGGCAGGCTGGCTCTGAGTCCAGGAGCTTCAGCAAGGTACCTACTGTCTTTGCAATACTGGGTCCCCTCTCTGCTCCTTTTCTTCCCCATTATGTGTAAGTGAAGATTGTTGGCTGCCTGCCAACTCTTCAACAGGCAACCTCATCCAGGTAAATAGCACACCTCATGTTTCTTCATTCCTGGCAGAGAACCTCCACCTGACAAATTTAGTGGCGGGATACAGGCATTAATTAATGTGATCCAAATATCACTATACAGGGGCTTATAAGACCTCTCCATCAAGCAGCCATCTCTAACTTGGTATCATATGGCACAACATTCCTTTTCCTCTAGAAGAACACAGTTAAAATAACATTAACATGTACTTATTGAGGTGTAGTCTTTATAAATCCTTCCAGGTGGATACACCTAGGTCCCCATCAAAGTTTATAGGGTTCTAGAAAGCAATCTGTTATCCTTGCTCACATCTGACCCCAGGAACTTCCCACTCATTCTAAAACAGCATCAACAATGAGGCTCCCTCCACCTTTCCTGGTTCTGTTTGGAATCACATATGTTGGAATCATTAACGTCTCGGCTGTGAAGAAGCTCCGAATTCATACAGATCTATGTAGTTTGTGGGTACAACTAGAAGGGTATGGTGTCTGGGTTCAGAACACCTGGCACTGGATGCCAGTGCTGTCCTTTTGGCACCTTCCTTTTTCAGAGCAGTACCAAGGTTTGGTTTGGTCATCTGAAAAATGGATAGAATGCTTTACCTATCTCTAGTCATGCTATGAAGGTCAAATAAAATCATAATGGGAGACCACTGTGGTTTGGTGAAGAAAATATTTAAAGTCAGATGATCTGAGTTCAAGTTTCATATTATTCTAATCCACTTCACTGTGCAACATGGGCTAAAGTCATTTAATATTTCAGAGTCTCATTTCCATCATCAGCCAAAAAAATGATGTGCATCATTGTAAGAATGGCTTTAGGGAGAAAAGAAACTAGAACCCACTTCTCCTCAGGCCAAGCCGATGCCATTTAGACTAGAGCTGGGCTTGACTCACATGGAGTGTGATCTGATGCAAACGTGAGAACACAACCCCCCATGCACCTCCAGAAGACTGGTACCAAGTGGAAATGCAAGCCCAGCGCTGTCAGGCTTTCTGATTCTTCTACCTAAGCACTGAACCCAGGCACTTCTGTGAAACTTCCCAATCGGTGGAGTTGGTAATGAATTCCATTTTTTTAAACCATTTTTTAACCATTTGATGGCCACAGAAAACAGGTCTGCAGACGTGTCACATAAGAATCACTATGCCCTCTGAGGGTAAATGAAGTTACAGTAGCCCTAAGCAACTTCAGGGGAACCTAAACATCTGTTAACTTGGAATAAAACTACCCTTCACCCGCAAAAAATGCCCCCATGCAAACCTAATACACACACAAGTTTGCCAACAGTTTCATGAAGGGACACAAATCATCCGAGATACCATTTTTCCCAGTTTCTGAATCTTGCCAGAACAACCCAGAGCAGAAAAACCAGACAAAAGGACTCTACAGTCTTATTCCTAAAAATAAGATCTCAAAGGAATAAAGAATAAAATAATTTAGAGAAGCATTCATTTTAGAAAAGCATTATCAAGGGTCTCATATTCTGAGATGGACATTTTAAAGCATAACCAACTCACCATTGAGCCCTCAAATTAACCTAGTAACATGTGGTTTTGTAATTTGATCAAATTAGTTGAACTTACTTTGCCCAGGTGCACTTTCAAATAGGTGCAAAGGATCCACCAAGATGGAATAATCAAACTACAATGGGCTTCAGAATTAGCCAGGCCTCCTGACAGAGCTGGGGCCTTTACCCGTTGGTTTCCTGTGAGCCTCAGTTTCCCACCTGTGAACAGTGATAATAACATATACCATGCAAGGGGTGTTGGGATTAAATAATGTACGGAAAGTGCCTAGGCCAATAAACATTTGTGGTAGGTCATTTTATTGTTTTAACTACAAAGTCAGCTAGTTCATTCATGTTTTGTCCATAATAGTTAGTGCTGCAGAGATTTTTATCATTATTATTTTACTTTATTTAGGTAATCATGGATAGATAATATATTCACGTAGTTCAAAAAAAAATAAAGTATAGTGAAAAAAATTTCCTTTCTTCCCGTGTCTCTGCCAGTCGGGCCCCTTCCTACCATAATCATTACCATTTGTCTCTTGGATATTATTTAAAAAGGTATCGTCTTCCTTCCAACCAACCCCATAGACAATTATAGCACATTATATTCTATATACAGGCCCGCTTGTTTTCACTTACTATATTGTGGAGATTTTTACATATTAACACATGAAGATACTTAATACCATTTTTCTCTGGCTACACAGTATTCCATGGCATGAATGAAGAACCTTATATTTAATTAGACATACACTGAATAGGTTGTTTCCAATCTGCTATTAAAAACAAAAGTGTAGTAAAAAAAAAAAAAAAAAGTTAGTCAAGTTACTTAACTTCTTCCTGCCTCTGGAAATAAAGACACGATCAGTCCTATCTCTCAGAGTTGTTAAATCCTTAGTTCCTGAAATCCAGTAAGTGCTCAGTAAGTGTTAGGTGTGATTATTATTAATTCCCCAGGTCATCTCCTATCTATGTAAGTATATCTGTGGGATAAATTCCTAGTGGTAGAACTGCCAGGACATTTAAGAAGTGGAAGAGGGGTTTACTGCTGGAAATCCCACAGGACTGGGGAAATCAACCTGTGAAATGAGGTGTCCACTGGCTTCAGCCTAGGGGGATAGAAGCCCCAGGTGCCCCAAAGGCCACTGCACAATAGCAACCTCAGAAGCTTGCAAGTCCTTTCTGGTCAAAGTGGCTTCTGAGCTGCTTTGGGGAAAATAACCACACCTCCCAGATTCTAATACTCTCCTCTGTTATTCTAAGGAACCACCAAAGTGTCCTGGAAATGCCAAATTCTTGGCAGCCAAACTACATTTCCCAGATTACCTCTCCAATCCTGGAAGAAACATCAACAACTTGGCCAAGATCACATGTCCCTATTCTCAGTACTAGACAATGAGGTCTTAGGTGATTCATGGCTCTGGTGCACAGAGGGGCAGCGTGAGAAAAGGGTGAAAGAGACTAGGTCGAAGCAAGTAGCGACCAGATACCAGCCAACGTCTGCAGGCTCCGGAATGGCACGGAGTATCACACACACCACACCAACATCGGGGCTCTATCTGCCTGCACCAGAAGCATGTCCATTAAAAAAGAAAGAGGGGAAGAGGCTGTGAAGTGTATCGAGAGGGCGGAGGTGGTCAAGAGTTAGGGACTGGCTTAAGAACCAGTGAGGGCAAGCCCACAGCCGGACCCTGTATCATGTACGAGAGAGATGGTAAGTCAGAGCAGTCTTTACCCCCTCAGTGTCATTACTTGCCTATAAAAAGACAGATACTGGGACTCAAGAGTCAGCAGGACCCACATATATTTTCACACTTGTTGGCTTATTAGCCCCCCACCCCCACCTCTACTTCACCTCTCCCCAGATCTCAGCAAAACAACAAGAAGAAAACAGCACTTTGACCACCAGCTGGGGAAACTTCCAACTGTGGCTGTTTACAAAGAAAACCCACATAAATTTTACTTGCATGTGTTACACTCACCTCCCAAAATCCATCACACCTATTTAAAAGGAGAAGCTTTAGCACAGTTAGTGCTGATATTAGCTTTCAGGACCATCAAGGAGTGTATTTACAGAGCACCTCAGTTTGCAGGGAGCCTTCCATTAGCCTGGCTGAAGGCCCCAAATCTCTCGAGCAACAGAGTGGGCCCCCACATGTTGTCACGGGTCTACAGAACCTCATGAAACTTTCAAGAATGCTGTCAGCTCGCATCTCCCTTTTTCTCACGCTCTCCCATCTCAGGCTTCGGTTTCTCCTTTTGCTGGAAGCTACTGTGGTGGCAGGCTCTCATGGTGCTGAGCTTCCTGGTAACACTCCGACGCGAGAGCTACATTAACGGTAGCTTTCTGTGGGTATTTCTATTCTGTCCGGTAATGTGACGCCGGGAGGGCAACCGTAAAGGAGAGAAGAGGGCTGAGAAAAGTGAGAGCCAGAAAGACGCACGACAGAAAACTTAAGTCTCCAGGAGGGAAGGGTGTGTGCGGCAGCCATGGCTAGTGGTCAGCTCGAACAAAGCAGCCATCTCCTCGGGGAAGCCCTCCCTGCCACCACAGCTAAATCCACTCGTAGCCCTTTCCCGCACGATGACACCTGCCTTTAAAAGCACAATCCCTCTACTGATTTGCCTATTAACCATCTCCCGACGTGGAATGGAAGCTGAAATCATGCCTGCCCCGTTAATATCCTATCCCCAAGTGGCTCGAGGAGTACCTGGAATACAGTCGGCTTTGACAAAATATTTCTATTATGAACACCAATGAGTGAATACCTGGAATTATGCAATAGCTATTTTTTAAGTTAAAAAGTGCCTATAAATTGAGATTTCTATAAATCAAAATCCATTTCCCACCACCCTAATATGATGAGGACCAGTGAGGGCAAGCCCACAGCCGGAGGAGAAAAGCATTGAGTGAATCCTGGGTCTGAGTGCCTGTGCCTGGTATTTTGTATATAATGTTCAGCTGAATTCTTACGATTCTCTGAGATCAGCGTTCCCAGTGTTATTTCAGATTAGGAAATGTGAGGTCCTGGGAAGCTAAGACAACTTACCCCAAATCACAGATGTGAAGGTGGTCATTTCTGGTTTATCTGACTCCCAAATTCCCTGCACTGTCGTCCCCACCCCCCCCACCCCCTGCCTTTTCTGATTCGCAAGGCTTTTGGTTGAGTTTTCAAGGACCAGGTTTCGCTCTGCTCTGCCTCTGATACACAGTTAATATTACCTTAAAGACAAATCCCCAACTGCATCTTTGATCTATTTCAAGGAAGCCTTTTAATTGCTTAGAAATGGGAAGCGTTCTGTTTTTATCAGTGGTTCTAGAAGGGAGGATGTCTGCTGTCCTCAGAGGACCAGGGAGAACCAGAGAACATCAGAAGCAGCTGGCCCCGGTGCAAAGGGAGAGGCTCACACCTGCGGGACAGGAGCACAAGGCCAGGGCACGTCTCAAGTCCTAGTCTCAGTCTTCATGCTTTTTCTTCACAACAGCATCAACTACTATCCTGGATGTGTTTCTTTTCTTCAAGGTGCTTCATTATCATTTACTTATAAACGAAAACTCATAGACGCAGACTTTCCAAAGCTCTCACCAGAAGCAGGGAAGCTTTGTTTTCCCGCGTGCCAGACGCCAGTTTTAAGTCCAAAGCAAGTCTGCAGTCATCCAGCATTCAGAAGCTTGCTGGAAGCTTCCGCTGCACACAGGACCCATCTGACAGTACTTCCCGCCCCCCCCGGGCCACCATCTAAATCCTGAAGAAGTCACAGTGGTCTCTCAGCTCGCTACAGGTCACGTGTCACAAGGCACGTCTGCGAGGCCCCGTTCCTGGGAGGCTTCTCCGTCTAAAACTACAGGGAGCGAACTCTGGTGGCCGCGTGCACGCCCCCACTTTCCTCCAGAGCACGCCGGGGCCGGGCTCCCCCAACCCTCCTGGGCGGCGGGTCTCTGGCGCCAGGGCACAGGATCCTACGAGGCCAGGTGACAGGACAGCCTGCAGCCAGGGGGCTGTGCCCGGCGAGCGGTGGTGGTGGCGCCGGGCCGTGAAGAACAGGGCTGCAGGGAGAGACGCCTGGTTGAGACTCCAGTCCTGCGCGTCACGTCACTTCTCTATCAGCTTCCGCTTCCTTAAAAATGGCGCCGCTGATAATGACCGCCTCACAGGGCAGCCCGTGAGAATGAGGCATGTAAACTGCCCGGCACATAACAGGCCCTCCGTCTAACATTAACTGGAAAAAAATGATTATCCGGCATTGAATCTAATGTTAGCCAAAAAAACAATTATTTTTCTCACAAAAACTTTACTGCAGGAAGTCCCCCCCCCCCAACTCACCTTTACAGCTCTGACTGTAATCATACCCCAAATAAAAGCCTTTTCCTAAATTTGTGTGGCTGAGGGGTGGCCTGATTCTTCCTATCATCACTAAGAAAGTACCTGACTCTGGCTCTTGCTCTTAGCTCTAAAATTAAGCACATGAAAATACCCATGGTATGGGTGAAGGGGGTGTGAGCTGTGTCCAGGTGTTCTGACTTGAGGCAGCTCCTATTCTTACCTAAGCTATGATTTACCTACCTATGGATACAGGACCAGAGTGGACAGACCATTCTTTTTAGCCCCAAAGAGGAGAAGGAAGAACACAAGATACTAGGGCAGAATGCAGCACTTAGAAAGAAGGAGGGAATGGACTTGGAGTCAGAAGTCAGGATAGAACCCTATAAGGTGAAACCCACTAGCCATATACAGGGTGACCAGATTTAGCAAATAAAACCAGAGGATGCACAGTTAAATGTGAATTTCAGATAAACAATGTTTTTTTAAATATTTTTATTTATTTATTTGAGAGAGAGAATGAGAGAGAGAGAGCATGAGAGGGGGGAGGGTCAGAGGGAGAAGCAGACTCCCCGCCGAGCAGGGAGCCCGACGCGGGACTCGATCCCGGGACTCCAGGATCATGACCTGAGCTGAAGGCAGCCGCCCAACCAACTGAGCCACCGAGGCGTCCCAACAGTGAATTTTTTAAGAATAAATATACCCCACTAATTCTGAAAAGTCTAAGTATATCCCACTAAAGTTTTAATAGAAGTATGTCCCAAATACTTCCTGAGCCATACTAAGAATATTCATTGTTGGGGCGCCTGGGTGGCTCAGATGGTTAAGCGTCTGCCTTCGGCTCAGGTCATGATCCCAGAGTCCTGGGATCGAGTCCTGCATCGGGCTCCCTGCTCCTTGGGAGCCTGCTTCTCCCTCTGTTTCTCTGTCTCTCATGAATAAATAAATAAAATCTTTAAAAAAAAAAAAAAGAATATTCATTGTTCACTGGAAATTCAGTTTAAGCTGGGCATCCTGTATTTTATCTGACAACACTAGCCATGGAAAGATCTTAAATCTACCTATTGTAATAAAAAGACAATGGGTTTTGGAGTCAAATAGAGCTATGTGTGAATCCCAACTCGACCAAAAACTAGATGTGTAATCCTTGCAAGTTACCTGAACAACCTCTCACTTTCTATACCTGTTAAGTGGTGATGACACCTCACAAGGCTGTTCTACAGGGTAAATAAAATAAAGATAATAACAATGAATATTGCAGCTGCTTTGTTTCTTAAGTGATCAACAAATGTTAGTTTTCATTGCTCTCTGAGCCTCGAGTATTTCCCATCTGTAAAATGGGATTAAAGGGACTGAAAATAGAATTCTAATATATTTTTTGGTAAGAATAACTTTTTAGCCTTCCTCCCCACAGATCTCTGGGGAAATCTCCAGAATTTATTTCCTCTGGGTTGGCAAAATACCCCCTTCTACTCAAAAAAAAAAAAAAAAAACAGAAAATAGAAAATAAAAAAACAACATAATATTTGATCCATCTAGTTGTGATACATATATTTAGAGGGAAACCATCTTGAGTTCACATACTCTTCCCTCACATCCCCTAAACCAGTATTTCTTTTGCATGCGGTCTGAGGATGTCGGCACAAGAACCACCAGTGGTTCCAAAGGACTTTCCTGGACCCAAACCCAGTCCTACCGAGTCAGAGTTTCTGGAGTGGGGCACAGAAAGTATCCTTCCTAGCAAACTCCCTGGGTGACCTGGCAGCACACCGAAGTCTGGACACCATCACCTCAAACTCTCAACTCCGGGCCCAGGAGCCACACTGGCAGACTCACCTTTCCTAAAGTTAACGTCCTCAAGGAAAATGAATGGGCCTATGCTGTGAGGGAGGGGAATGGCAAGTTCTAGAGTGATACAGGAATGGAATTTTCAAAGCTTTTATATGAGGAACAGATCAGCTCATCTAACACTCTGTTTTGAAGCGTTTGTGTCAAATTGACATTCCAATTTCAAGACCGTACATAAAACCCCATTCAATTATTTAGCACTGTACAGATTTTACATAACTCTTGAAGTTACTGACTCAATTCATTTTCCTTCGAACTACAAGACAGATTAATCTAAAATGAATTAAGACAGGCAACCAGAAGTAATGTTACCATGGCCAGTAAACAGTCTTTAAGCTGCTTACAGTCCTCCAGAGTGCTGGATGCCACATCTGTTCCATGATCATATGATCTCAAGCCAAGGATTTAGAAACTGCCTTTGTCCACACTGACAAAAACTAGGGAGAGGGGTTAATGTTTCACCCGTGGTTTTGCCTTTACTGGTAAGTATCCCTTTTCCCCAAAGAGAGATGATAAAGATGACTTTGCTACCAGTATCTTAAGTTACATCAAAATGCATAAAGGTCTCCGTACTTCTATAACGTAACACTTCCAAGAATTTGAAAAAATGTTTCTAAAATAATCCTAAATTATCTCTGACATCAGGGTGCTTAGAGTCTAACAGAGAGTAAAAACACAGAATCAATTAGGAGATGTGCTAAAAAGCATTACAGTGAGAAAGTTCTGGTGTCAAAAGGGACATCAAGGCCAGAAGTTGGAGAAAGGAGTATCACAGAAGACATCCCAGAGAAGGGGACATGTAAACCAAGAATGAGGGAAAGCTAGATGTTATGGCTTGACCTGTGTCCCCAAAACCTACGCTGACACCACAACCCCAGTACTTCAGAATGTGATCCTATTTCAAACTGGGCTTGTGGGAAACAGAATTCGTTAAGATGAGATCATACTAGAGCAGGTTAGGTCCTCCCTCCAATATGACTGGAGTCCCTGTAAGAAAAGGAAAGAGACAGATGGGAGAACGCTTTGTGAAGAGCGAGACACACACAGATACACAGAAGGTGGAAGCAGAGACTGGAGCTATCCTGCCACAAACCAGGGGCATCTGGGGCTACCCCGGAAGCTGGAACAGGCATGGAAAGAAGTCTGGGGGTCTTGAGAGAGAACCTGGCTCTGACAACAGCTTAGTCTGGGGCTTCTAGGCTCCAGCTCTGTGAGAGAACAAATTTCTGTCGTCTAAATCCCCCCCAGTTTGTGGGACTTGGTGACAGCAGCCTTGGAACAAACAAACACAACAGCAGCGAGGCGAAGGGGACCAGATCCCGGCCCGGGTGCGCAAGCAGCCAGGAGGATCCCGTCCCTGCCGCCATCTTCAGCTCTGTGTCCTGCACCAGAAGCCGCAACTCTAAGGGGCGAAACCCGACCTCCAGCAGGCGGGACGAGACGCACGAAAACGCTCCCAGTCAAAATTAACCCACAACTGAAGAAACCCCACGATGGAAGTGTGCTCTCAAAAACTATCAGTATTTACTGCCGGGAGAAAACAAACCACGTTTTCAACACAATTGAAACTCGGAGTTAGCGACCAGAAGGGAGACGCAAGCAGCCTCTGGAGGCTCTGCTTCACCCACCCGGGCGACTTTGTCTGTCTGTGGGGGATGTTTATCAAATTTCCAGTGAAAGAGGGAAAAAGTCAACATGTAGCATTTTCTTACCCCACCTGGACTGGTACCATCCTATTTCTAAGGAGAAGATGTCCATCATCTTGAATTTAAAGTACTTCTATCCATTTGTCTCCTTGGATCCGAACCTGATCACCTTAGGATGAATTTTAAAACTCCAAAACATCACGAAGTAAAATCTACCTCATTCTCCTCATGCATTCTCCTCTCTTTTGTATGCTAATGAAAGAGTGGGTCTTGGCTGGCCTGGGTTAATAATAGAATACTACTTCATATTTAAACAACAGATCTCACTTTTGAAAGGTTTTGTCTCTTGCAAAACCTCAGGTTTTATATGTAACAGAAGAGTTATTTGATTCTTGTTTTTACCTGAGTTGCTAAAGTAAACAATAATAAAGCCACGATTGGGTCCTGAAAAAATCCGGGGTTGGGGACCAGACATAGTTTCAGAATTCTGCCTCTGGATTTCCAACTCCCCTGGTTGGCATGCAAACACTCCTTCCTGCCCTTGGTTTTGAAAAATACTTAAAATGGGCCTGCAGTCTAATGAACAAAACAGGTATCAGATAGAAAACCTCCCAATTGGAAGATTATATTTCTAGTTATAACCCCAAAATGGCTTTTGCAAATTACCAAAGCAACTCAAATCTGCACAGTCTTAATGCAAAGCAGTGTAATTCGAGACTGCGAGGAACCTAATTGCCGGCTAAGCAACTGTTTCCAACCGTAATTGGCTTCGCACAACCCTGCACACAATCGTGTACACACATGCCTAAACCACCGGATGTGGAAGGCATCTGGACTGAACGCAGGGCTGCCAAAGGAATCTTTGGAAGAATGCAACAAAAGGAATGAGCTCTCGCACAGGATTTTCCATGCATCGGCTCAGAGCAATTTCACTTTCCAGAATGTTTCCCTGAAATGTCAAGAAGGAAATTAGTGCTGTTCATTGCACAGAATTTTTTTTCTTGCAGATAATTCCCACACTTCTTAGAAATTCTCAACAACCCATAGCAGAACATTGTGATATACACACCAATAGAAACAAATCTACAGGTATATGTTATGGGTTGTTGTGTACCCCCCCCCCAATTCATATTTTGAAGTTCCAACCCTAGTACCTCAGAATGGGATCTTATTTGGAAATAGGGTTATTGCAGATGTAATTAGTAAAGATGTGGTCATTGTGGAGTAGGATGGGCCCCTAATCCAATGAATGGTATCCTTATAAAAAAAGGGAAATTTGGAGGGCTACAGATACACACACACACACATAAAGGTAGAGTTTGGGGCCTTCTTTCTATAAGCCAAAATACACCAAAGACTGCCAGTAAACCACCAGTTGCTAGGGGAGAGGCATGGAACTGATTGTCTCTAACAGCCTACAGAAGGAAGCCTGCTGACACCTTGATCTTGGATCACTAGCCTGCAGAACTGTGAAGTTTGTGCTGTTGAAGCCATCAAGTTTATAAATTGTGCTATGGCAGCCCTAGCAAACTAATACGGTGTAGATACACAAAATTTTTAACTAAAAACTTGTGTGCAGCAGCGTCCTTTTTGTATATAGTCAGTCACCCACCAGTGAATAACCTTAGATCACTAACCTCTTGGTCGGTAGATTTGCAATAGTTGTGCGTATGTGAGGTTAATCACAGGACTGGGGAAATGCTGACTCACAATCCCAAAAGGCTGGAGTTCCAAATTTTGTCATGCAGCCCTGAATTCACTTCAGCTCTGGGAAACCTCAAATCCCAGAGAGAAACATGATCTGGTTTTCTCTCTCTTCCTTCCAATACAGATGCAGGTATAATTTAATAATAGCGCCCCGCTTCCCAAGTGCAATTAAAAATGGCCTTCATTACTCCTCTGAATGAGTGTGTTTTATAATGCTGCAATCTATGGTTCAATAAAAAAGCAACTACTGCACCTATCATGGAAAAGCTGTAAAAAGTGATCAATGTGCTTTTGGGAGCTCCAGAGGTTGGGAGGGGGGGGACACTTAAAGAAATATACACAAAATAACTTGGCACAATGTGAGTGGCTTTGGAAATCCACGTTCTTCATTTCTGAAACCTTTGATTTCTCTCCCTTTAATTGATTCCTTTCCCCTTCACTTAGAAACAGTTAAGGTAAGGCAGTACAAAAAAGGAGGTGGACAGGAAAGGAAAGGGACTCAAAAAAAAGGAGGTGGACATGGAGAAAGAGACTCAAACTTCCATACAGTAGTCCTCTGAGCTGTTATACTCTTTAAAAGGATGTGTGCGTACATACGTGTGCATGTGTGTGCATGTGCGTGGAGAGAGAAAAAGAGAGACTCTGTGTGTGTGTGTGTGAATCAGACACCTGCTTGTCTGAACAGGAATAATGATTAATAATGAGCAACCCAACATTAAATTGTTAGCAGAGCCTCAGGTAAATGGTGGGTTCTGGCTCCACTGCAGGAAAGATTCATTTCCGGTGACTACTCATCCCACCTCATCTGGACCCAGAAAGCAATTCCTAAATCTTCCGTAGGCATGGTCTTCTACCATGCCTTAAAGGGGCATCTTTATCTCATTTTCCCCACCATTCCTAACCAGATCTGGTGATCTGAACAGAATGAGGATTCCTGTGGGCCAAAAACTACTTTAAATACTTGATACGGATTATTGTCAGCATCACTTTTTATAGTTGCAAAGGTTCAACAACTGCCCAAAGTTACTTATTCCGTTGGTAAGCGGCAGAGTCAGGATTTGAACCCACTGGGGATCTGGAATCCAGGTTCCAGATCCTGCTTTGTGCCCCCCACCCCCGCCACTGCTTTCTAAGAAATGGTGGTTAAGTAACCAGAAGCAATACATCCAATGCATGAGGAATGCTTCTTCAAGAGTCTCATGTCCAGAACCCTGATGATTCCAACGTGGAAGAGCGCTCCCAGCAACGCTGGCCGCTCAGTCAGCCTTGGTTACCAATTTGGAGGATTATTCACAGTCTCTGCGCCTCTTCCAGCTTTATTGGCAGTTATCATTTTAATGTTCTTCCAACAGCTTTGGGGAAAAAAAGAACTTGGTTTTGTTTTCATAAAAGAAGGGAACTTGAAATCTATATTTTAGGTTTTATTAGTAATCCTTATAAAAACACTTGTCTGGAGAGAATTTTAATAAAATTTCATTTGGAAATGATCGACAGATGCAATCGACCCATCTGGTCTTAGTTCCTACAGCAACATAAAATGTAAACAGTTCACGCTGACACTCTTAGAGTTCACTCTGACATTAGAGATCCTATTTACAAATTTCTCCCCTTGCTAGAATTGGAGACAGCTCGTGGTCTGTCCTCTGCATACCTTTGCCTGTAATGTTGGAGCTACATTTCAATCCAGATCTAGCTACTGATGTATGTGTCCAAGGTTAGAGGTGGTTTTAGGGGCATCACATAAAACAAGAGCCATTCTAATTGTGTTACCTAAAACATGCTACAGATGCTAGGCTAATCCTCTATAAAACAATGCTTAGTGTATTATCTGATCAAAGATGCAAATACAGAGCTTTTTCAAATACGCAGCTATCCAGCATTAGACACAGGGACAGTGCAGATAATCCTTGCTGTCATAGTCTTCTTTGATTAAAACACAGCATATGCCCTTCGGCGTTAAGCACTGTCTGAGGTTATTTCAGGACTGTGCCTGATCGAATGGTATTATATTATGGGTTAGCATGGCTGAAGGGAAAGAGGCCTGGATTTGTGAGTCACGGAGTCTGTGCGTGCTTCAGCCCTCACTTAGCTACTCGGTGACCCTCCAACAAGTCACTTAGCCTCTCGTGACCATAGGTCCCTTGGCTATAAAACCAGGATGGTAACGCCGACCCCTCCTGACTTTACAGGGTTGGTTACAGAGATCAAATAAAACGATATACATAAAAGGTACTTTGTAGATTGTTCAGCATCATACAAAGTTATTGCTGAGCCATGTGGGGAAAACAGAGTTAAACCAAATCTACACCCTTTAATGTAGCTTAACTTTTCAGTGATAAACTGCTGTACATTTTACGGCTTCCAGTATATTTTGTATGTTACAACAATATTTATGAGTTCATTTCAAAGCTTTCTAATTTCAGTTAGACTCGGTGGAAAGCTTACACATTAAAATTTCTCTATAAATCATTTATTGTGCAAATATGAACTTTTATTAAAAAAAATTTTTTTTAAAGAGGGAAGCTTTAATTGGTAAGAACTGCCTAACTATACACTTTGGGTTGCTTCTATGAACATATTTTTCATATGGCAGGCAGCTGATAATGTAATACACAGGTTTTGCTATGACCACTAAAATATGAGATCTTTAGGTGTCTCTCTCCAAAGTCTTATGAAACTACTTTTAACCTGAAAATCATCACTGGGCTAAGTCATTCGGTAGCTAAGTTATAAGATATATGTATTTAATCTCTCTTTTGGACTAAACATTTAGCTAATAATTGTCAGGAAGGTTTTGACATTAAAAATTTATGACTCAAATAAAAATTCTCTGCAGAAGTTCAGGTACTGAGATATGAGCACTGTAAAATGGAGACTTCTGGAAGATGGCCAATTTTAAGAATATAAAAACTGTCACCCTGGGTTGGACCAGAAGTCTACTTTCCACCAGACTTTATGTCTGACAAGGGCATCAAAACATAATGTGTGCAACAGAATCATCTGGCTATGTGACGATGCACTCAGAGATTAGAGGTGTTGTCTGGAGGTGTCTGTATGTCGAGAAGCCATCATTGCGTTCTGCCTAAATCATTCTTGAATACACAGCCCTGGCGTGCCAGACTGCACAGTTGCCTGGGATAATAAGCTCGACATGCTTGCTATCCTCTAAGCAAAGACCTTCCATTTCCCTTTATTTGAACTAAAACTACCTCCTTCTAGCTCAGAGAGGTGCCCTTCAGTGCCAGCACTCTGGGGTTGGGTGAACCGCTCCACGCTCCATCTGCCCAGACCCTACGTGTCTCCCTTCATCCTCCAACTCCGGAGTCCTAATCTTTTTGCTCTTTGCTTTCTGGAACCCACACTATCCTCTTGATCATTTGAGTGGCCCCGATCAACCTATTTTAGTGAATGTAGAGCCAGATCCAGGTTTTCCACCTGCAGTGAAACAGAAACTTGGCTGAAAACCAAGAATCTCAGTAAGCCTCCCGACTCATAAAATCCCAGGGAAACTGACCCATCAGTGAAACCTCAGGCACAGCTTTCATATCAGGTACAGATAATGTTACCTAAGAGCAATAACCTGTTTGGTTATCGGTGAAGTTGATATATATGAATCTATAATAAGGGAAACAAAAAAAAAAAAAATAGAAGAACAGGGGGGTATATAAAAAAGGATAAATTCTCAATTTCCCTAGGATTAGCTCCCAAGGTCAACCCAGCAACGTCTATAATTATAGCTCATTATTTCAATAATTTCAAAGATTTATTACTTTCTGGAATGCAGCTGAGCAGATTAAAAGAAACAACCAATTACTTCTTATGACAAAAAGAAAGTGTGTCCTATCACTGATGGAGGTTAAAAAAAAAAAAAAAAGGCCTGGGGAAACCAGTGAGGGTCAAATATTTTGAAATCCTGCAATGTTCACAAGCATAAGGCTTGGCACCCGGGCATATTTTTCATGTGTGAGAACTTTATCAAAAGTCAAAAGCCAAACAAATGAAGGGTAGGAAAGAAAGCCAGGTGGCTAGAGGATTTAAGTCTGCCGCTTCCGTCTGGTGTCATAAACCAAGTCACAAAGCACACAAAATTTCAAGGCGAGGTCCCATTATTTCCTAGAAAATAACCGAATGTTATACACATATTCAAAATGTTCCATAAAAGAGCAAAAGAGTTTCAGAACTTGGGATGAGTTAGGGTCAGGCTGACTTTCCTATTGGCTGAGAAAAGAGGAAGTGTGCAGAGAATCAGGTAAACAAGGAGAAATCATTGACTTAAACGAGATTAAACTATTTTCAAGCCCTTCAACTACAGTCACATTACCGGTATACAAACAACGGGCTAATTATAAAAAAATTCAAGAATTCTTATTAAGAAGGAATGTCCCTGATCATCGGCAATTAAGCATGGTGCTGCCCCACTGAACGCAAAGGGAGAGAGAGGAGCAAATACTCCTGTCCAGGCTCTGCTCAGGAGAAAGCTCAGTCAGCAGAGGGACAGCTTCGGGACAGGCATGGCTCACCTCTCCCCCACCACCACCACTTTAGATGCAGGAAGTGGACCGGTGGAAATGTAAACCGACTCCCAGGCCACAAGGAAAATGTGGTGATCATCAGCAAATCCTCAGCCTTCAAAACTGAATGAACACCAAGTCCAGCTGCATAGCTATTCCTATTCAGTGTCCTGCCCCGGCTCCAAACTCTCCCTATTTTTCCTTTCTTTTTTAGAGACCAAATATGAACACTGAGGGGTTAGATGAAAACACCCAACAGGAAAGAAGCGATGGTCAATTTGGAAGAAAAAGTCACCGCAGCAGTAACACGCAGCTCTAGAAGCTTATTAGGAGCAAGACTTGAGCAAAGAAACAGAGCTGCTCGTTAATGATAATGTCAGTTCCAGAATTAGCAGTGCCATTTCTTCTTTTTCTTCCAGCATATTTGTTCATTGTCATGCTTCTGCTTCACACCTCGCATTAAGCACTTAATTTGTGCCACATGCTGGGAACGCAGATCTGACGAGGCTCTTGCCTTCAGTGGACTGTAAGTCTTGCTGGCAGTCACTCACTTTCCCCTTCCTCTTATCTCGGATCTTCCCCTTTTAAGATCCTGGATGCCTCCCTGAGAGATGACAATGTGGGAGAGATTGCAAAATAAAAATAGGGGGTATTCATGTTTGGAAAAATAAACCACAGTTGAAACAAAATAGATCAAGAAAGGTGAGAAAGTGTAAGCACTATGAGTTAATACCCAATAGAACTGCCAAGGTTTTTCCTGACAATGCTTTATGACCAACCTTTCCAGGATGGCTGACTTCTTAGGAATTGGCTAAAAACAACAAGAAATGTCTAGAACCTAAAGATTAAAAAATGTGTTTGGATACTGAAGCGCAACTATTTCCCAAAAGACAGCATTTCCTTCCTACCCAAAGGAAGCTTCTACAACATGTATTCATCCATCCATCCAGCTCCCCACTTGTTTTTTATTCAGATCATCCATCATTCAACGATTATCTATGGAGAACCTGCTATATTCTAGACAATGCACAGGCTCTAGGGATAAAAGGGCAAGAAAGAAAAGGAAGGGAAAGGAAAGAAAAAAATTTCTGAATTCATCGAACTTGTAGTTTAATATGAGGGAGGAAGTGCTATCGGAATAGCTGCACAAATACAGAATTTACACACTGTGGTAAGTGCTATAAAGGAACAGTCCAGGGAACTATGTGGCACATAGCAGGGTAACTATGTAACGAGGAACCAGGGAAGACTTCTGTTTGAGAAACTAACAGAACAAGGGACAGGCAAGGGAACTCAGAGAGGGAAAATGGCGCTAGATGAAGCTGGAGAGTCAGAGAGGAACCAGATCACACGAGGTCAGCAGCACTGCAGGACTTACTGAGATTGTCTTTCATCCAAATAGCAGGAAGAAGATGCTAGATGTTGATGTGGGTTTTGGTTTTTTTTTTTAAGATTTTATTTATTCGAGAGACAAAGAGAGAGAACATGTGAGAGAGAGCACAAGTGGGGAAGAGGAGCATAGAGAGAGGGAGAAGCAGGCTCCCCACTGAGCAGGGAGCCGGATGTGGGACTCGATCCCAGGACCCGGGGATCACGACCTGAGCTGAAGGCAGACACTTAACCAACTGAGCCACCCAGGCGCCCTAGATGTTAATGTGTTTTAAACAGTAGAGTCATTAAGTCCAGATTTATGAGTTCAAATCCTATCTTGAATACTGAATGCATGTGTGTTTCTGTGTATGTGTGTGAGTGAATCCTTACATATCATGAAATATTTCTAGAAGGATACAAAAAGAACTGATATTGGTTGCTTCTGGGGAAGGAAACCAAGAAACTACAAGTTACAAGTAGAAGCGAGACTTCATTGTCACTGTACCCTGGGGAAAGAGGGGGAAGGAAAAGGAGTAGGTTGCTATTAAAAAAACAAAAACAAACACAGAAAAAACCTGTCACTGTATTAGGAAGGATTGAGGTGAGCAAAATTAGAACAAATGCAACAACAACAAATCATTCTACATATTAAAGAACCAGATCCATTCCTGACTAATCTTCGCTGGCTTTAACTGTGGGGAGAACTCCAAAGTGCAGGAACAGTTTTCTAGGTTGTAAAAGCAGCTAAAGACCTGGAGAGCCTGCATTCCAGCCAAAGAATGCTGGCTTATGGAATAAAAACAAAAACAAAACAAACCACACCAGGTTTAAGATAACGGAAAGAGCTTGATACTGTCTAGGCAGGCCCCACTCTGATGTATCTTGAAAGGTTTTTGTTTTTTGTTTTTTTTTTACCTTGAAAGACAAAGAAAGCTTCCAGACTTTCTCCAAAGTGCCACTTTCAACAGCTTTTACCATCTGGACTAGAAAAGGCCCCAACAAGCAAAATACAAGGCCCAGCAAATGTAGGCGCAAGACTGTAAAAGGAGAGTGAGGAGTCGTTTGCAAGGTCAGCAAGTCGCTGAGTGGCTAAATGATGGGGCTGGGAACCTCAGGCAAAGCAGTTTTGGGCACAGGGGAAAAAATGTGGTGAAGGAGCTTTGTTGGTTTTTTTTTTTTACCCTTCCATATTTTTTTTCAGAACTACCACTTCAATCAAAGTTTTGACAATTATGAAACATGTCAGCTGATGGTGAGAATTCATCAAATGTGCCATAAATGACAAGAAATGAGAACCTGAATCTTGAAATTGGATGGGCTTCAAAAGTCCCTGACAATCACTGCCATAAATCATCCAGGCACATCAATCTTTGGCTGGAGGAGGGTTTGCAGACAGCAAAATTGGGAGACAAAGGCTCATGCAGAAAAAGGGTTCCACACGCCAGGTAGCAAAGGATGGCTCTCTTTTGTCAAGACTGTCTCTTGAGTTACAGGGGTCAGTTATGCAGAGGTTATGATAAGAGATACCACCCACCACCGTCACCATAATGAAAAATACATGGAGGTTTCCACCTGCACAACAAGAGACCCAGGGGTCAATGCCAAACCCTACTATCTTCCTGGGATCCATGTTGGCTCTAAGAGAATTCTAGCATCTAGCTCACAGATAACACTCACCCGCCCTGTCCACGACACCCTCAGTTAAGATGAGGACTGGGAGAGAAAACAATGTACCCATGGTGTTTATTTCATCAGAATCTCAAGATGAAAAGTTTGGGTTATTATTTTTTATTTACTCAGTCTGTGGCATAACCTTGATAATGATCTAAAAAGGTAACAATCTCTAGACTCTTTGCTCTTTCAGCTCCTCTACTTTTATTTCTTTTATTTTAATTAAACATAATAATAAACTTGACTTCGACTTACAGGTTTTTAATGTAAACTGTCAAATTTTCAAAAGGGTAAAATACATTTCTAGCTCTCCCCTTGTGATCATCAACATATTCACCGTCCTCCTCCTCTTGACTATGACCCACATTAAGCCACTAGGGAAAAAAAAATCCCCTGAAGCGGTTAAGTTGATTTTCGTTTGATTTCCAGCTCTGCCACAAACGCTGTTAGAGTCAACTTAATTATTTCCTGGGTCTTTTATCTTTGGGAACAAACCTGGCACTGGCTCCTGGAGACAAGAGTCGGTCACTGATTCACTGGGTTGTTTGGACCACGTCTAACACCTTCAATGAGCCATCAGTCACACACTCTGGACAGTCCTGCCTTTAAACCCAAGAGGGTTCATTTGGAGCACAGAGAAAAGGATCTTCTCGGGCATCAGACTGTCCAAACCAATGACTCAGCGCCCAACCACAGGAATCAGGGTTACCAAAAAAGGTACTCCCAGCCCCAGGGAATGAGTCACGAACTGACTTTTTTAACAAAAAAAAAAAAAAATTTTTTTTTCAAAGAGACAAACTACAAGCACTACTCAGGGTTGGTGTTTTGAAAGAAGCTCCAGTACAGAGAATGGTTTTTACAGTGATGCTTCCCCTGGGTCCATTTGTCTCATCAGGAGATGAAGAAAGGGCAGGTGTCCAGGTTCCTCATGTTTAAAGAGTGCTTTCAAGTTTGCAAAGGAGTTTCCCATATATATGTTATCTCAGTCAATGCTCACCACAGCCCTAAAGCAAGAGCTACATTCCACAGGGGGAAGACACTGAGATCTCTCAATCGAAGGGCTGTGGCTCAGGGGCATTCAGCTAAGGGACAGAGCCAGACTCCAGCCCCCTCCTGATTACCCTCATCCCCTTCTCTACAAGCGCTTGTTCAGAGTGTCAGCTTACACGACATGTGGATCCAAAAGGCGAGCAGATTCCTTTTTGACCAAGGTTTGTGCTGAGCTGCAATCTTCTGGAAAGCACTTGCCACTGCCCTCTGAGCTCCTAGCAATTATCTCAAGAAACCATCTGCCTCATCAGCGGCCTCATCTCATGTCCCCACATGGACACAAAGTCTTCAATCTCCAATCACCCTTATTTAGTACCCCCAACCCCAACCTCCCAACGCATTACCAGCACTCTGATCAGTTCCCACTAATCTAAATAGAGCTAAACAGGGCCTCCTGGGTGGCTCAGTTGGTTAAGCATCTGCCTTTGGCTCAGGTCATGAATCCGGGGTCCTGGGATCCAGCTCCCTGCTCAGCAGGGAGTCTGCTTCTCCCTCTCCCTCTGTCCCGCCTCCCTCCACTCAAGCTCTTGCTCTCTCTCTAATAAATAAAATAAAATCTTAAAAATAATAATAAACATAGCTAAACAAATGACAAAAGGGCAAGGACTGAATTTGCATCCACTCTCCAGTACCCTTCCTTGGGAATTATTAGCTTTCATGAGTGTAATCCAGGAGTTTATGGTTATCAACAATACGCAATTATCAACACATAGGAGCCAGGTGGTTTGATGCAGGAGCTTACTTTTCCATTAATAAAAATGCTGCAGTTTTTTAAATGAATTATGTTGGGAATTAATGGTTGCCAAAATGAGTTTTCACCTCCAGTGGAAGTTTTACAACCAATTATGCAGCTGTAACGGAAGAGTCAGAGTTGTAGCCCCAACCCTCAAAGGCCCTTGTGGTGAGGACAACATCTAAAGTCATGAAAGCCTACGACACTGGACAGATGGTGAAGGCCCCACGGCTTGGGCCCCTGAAGCAGTCACTCTCTTCCCAGAGCTACCCCCACTTCACTGGTGGCCTGGAGCCATGTCAGAGAAAGGGCAAGGACACATCTGGCCTCAAGGAAAAAGAAATGCTTTAGAAAAGCACACTTCCGGCTCAACTGGGAGAGCACCAGATATCACCAGAAAATGGACGCACGCGAGAATTCTCAATGGAAATTCCAACATGCCCCATTCACCAGACGCTGTTCTTTTTTACAGAATATTAAAATGTGCCTACTTTATTTAGGTGGGTGTGTGAAAACCTGGTGTTTCCCAACTTTACTAAATGGAAGAAAGGAGATTAAATATGTATTTCTCTCTATATATGGCTGGCTGGTGGCTAAATCCACTACAAGAAGAAAAAAAAAAAAAGAAAAAGAAAGGTAAGGCATAAAGCAATGTGTTATGCAGTAAGATGTATTCATCATCATATGTACGTATGTAAAGAAATATTCATTAAAAATCAAAATCTGTTCAGACACATCAAAAGACGCCCAACATCCCTAATCATCAGGGGAAATGTAAATCAAAACCACAAGGAGATATCACCTCACAGAGTTCAAGCGGCTAGTATCCTTCAAAACTGTGGTCCAGCCACACCGAACTACTTTTCCTTCTAAAAGGTACCAAGTATTTTAGTCCCTGGAATAATTTTCTTTTCTGTTACTCCTCTAGCTATACATCCCTCCTAGGTGGTCCGTACGTAACATCTTGGACGTCTCCTTTCCCATGGAGAATCCTGTGACATAACTGCCTCTTTCCTGATCTGTACTCCCCTCCATCTCCCACTCTTGTAGTGTTTGTCCGCTTCAGGAAGGGAGAGACAGTTTGTCTCCGTTTTGTGCCCTTTTCACCAAGGCCCAACAGAAAATCTGGCCCACAGTAAACTTTTGAAAGAATGAACTGTGCCTTAAAGTCTTCTGCTTCATAATATGGTTAATTATTAAGTCCTAGTAATTCTTTTAGAAGGTCTCCTACGTCCACCTCTTTCTTCCCATTTTCATGACAATGCCCAGGGCTGCTCTCATATTCAGGGTCTCTGTCTCAGAGTGGACTGGTTTTAAGAATTTCTTCACTGCCCAGCTTCCTTAAGGTCTGTCCCTTCCATTGTATACTTCACACTTTTGTGATGCTGAGCTTTCTGAAGCACTCTGAACACAAGCCTTTCATCCCTTCAACAGCTTTTCAAGGAATATGATCTATATATGTTGAAGACATTAATACCCTAATAATCATTAAATCTCCCCTAGTTGTACACAAGAGATCTTGTAGATGTACTTCAGAAGATGGGTACAAGCTGACATGTAGAAGTTCTTAGCAACACTAGCAGAGCAAAACACTGCAAACGACCCAAAAGTCAACCAACAGAAAAGTAAATAAATGATGCAGTCATATAAAACAACTAAAACAGAGACAAAGTAGCTAGCATCAAAGAGACAGAAATAATAAGTTTCAGAGAGAATGTGGAGAAAAAGAGAACCCTTAGGCACTGTTGGTGGGAATCTAAATTGGTGCAACCACTGTGGAAAAGAGTATGGAAATTGGTCAAAAAATAAAAATAGAAACACCATATGATCCAGTAACTCCACTACTGGGCACTTACCCAAAGAAAACAAAAACACTAATTAAAAAAGATATATGCACCCCTATGTTTACTGCAGCATTATTCAGAATAACCAAGATATCGAAGCAACCAAAGTGCCCAACAATAAATGAATGGACAAGAAGATGGGGTATACATACAAGGGAATATTATTTGGCCATAAAAAAAGAATAAGATCTTGCCATTTGCAACAACATGGGTGGAACTAGAGGGCCTGACACTAAGTGAAATAGGTCAGACAGAGGAAAACAAGTACCATATGATTTCACGTACATGTGGAATCTAAAAAAAAAAATGAACAAATAAACAGACTCTTTAATACAGAGAACTGGTGTTTGAAAGAGGGGTTGTGCGTGGGAGGATGGGCAAAATTGGTAAAGGGGATTAAGAGATATAAACTTCCAATTATGAAATAAGTAAGTCATGGAGATGAAAAGTAGAGCATAGGCAATATAATCAAAACTATTTTAATAATGGTGTACAGTGACAGATGGTTGACTACACTTACCATGGTGAGCAATGAGTAATGCACAGATTTGTCAAATCACTATGTGGTACACCTGAAATATAATACTGATGTCAACACTTCAATAATAAATATAAAAACTAAAACTAAAACTAAAAATATGTTCAGGGCACCTGGGTAAGCACTGGCTCTTGGTTTTGGCTCAGGTCATGATCTCAGGGTCGTAGGATCAAGCTCCGGGTCCAGATCTGTGCTCAGCATGGAGTCTGCTTGAGACTCTCCCTCCCCGTCCCCCAACACAGGTGCATGCGTGTGCTCTGTCTCTCTCTCTCAAATAAATTAATAAATCTTTTTTAAAAAATAAAATTAAAATATGTTCATGCCTAGTTGGATAGAGCGTATATGCTAAGCAATATACAAATAACTATATGGACCCAGTTTAAAATAAGAAACACAGAGATGAATTTGTAAATTCAACATTTATGAATATAAATAATAAAATTGACAAGGAATCCTCTTCTAAGGCCCATGACATGTACACATAATATGTGATTCAAAATGTGGAGTCAGGCTGAGCTGGATCCAAATCCTAGCTCCTTTACACACGTGTATGAGACCACTATGGAGTACCTGACTCTCAGTTTCCCTAGTTCCCCCATCTCAGAAGTGAGGATCTTGATAGTGTGATGGTGCTAAACTCCTGTGTTGTACCATGTGGCACAAAGAAAATGCTTAACAAATCTTACTGATCATTCATCTGTGACAAAACTTGATTTGCACATGATAAGCCAAGTGGCCAGGAGCAGTGTTTCTTAGCAACTCAGTGTGCCTAACCAAGAGTCAACATCTTTGCTCTTCCCTGCTTGCTATTGACGAACACCATCCAGCACTAATCTCAAACGGCAAACCAGTGTTCCCAGAGCGCAGGCAACTTACTGGCACATTCCTTATCGATTCCAAGCACAAATATTTTCCCACAAGTATTTGTTTGCTCTCCCCCAGGTTAAATTACAAGTTCAACCAAACTCTGAAAACACATCATTTAGACTTCACTGAACTGTTCTATGTCCCATACAATGTGGGTGGCCTAAATTCCGCATGCTGTCAAAACTTAAGAATGATATTTATCCAGAAAATTCCCAAGCATATTTCCTCATGAAAGTTGCCAAAATATTTAGCTCTCAATCTGATAATGATCAGATTTAAATCCATGGTTTTCTCTCTAAGAATCTTCCACCATCTCCCTCATTGCACCACCCTCAAATGAAATAACCACAGAGCGGTTCAGGCAGGTAAAAGATTTTGTGAGAATTGTCTTTTGACCTGGGTTTTCTCAGACTAACAAAAGCTAAGGATATAAAAGCCAACTTGGGCAGGGCAGACTCAAGATGCTGAGAGAAAAATGGGAAAAGAAATCAGTATAGTGACAAATAAATAACAGGATTCTGAAATGTTTATACCATATAAACAATAATTAAACCACCTAGGAGCATGTGTTCTCTTATCAGGAATATTCTCATCTGGATCCCAGGTCTACAGTTTAAAAAGAGAAGTAAGAGGGTTCTCTGGGTCTTGGCTTCTGTTTCTGGAAAGGGTAATTCCTCTTTCCTTTTTTTTCCCACTCCCAAAGTAAAGAGGGGGGGGGGAGCGGGAAGGGGGTGCTGCATGGTGACAACACTGAAGAAGGAACAAAAAGAAATACCTGACTTTCACTGTTAAATTTTTAAAGGTCCTCCAAGGTGATCAGATGCTTCCCTTCCCCCCACTGGAATTTGCACCCAGAAAGGAGAATACATATTCTCCCCAAATGATGCAGAGGGTACAAGAGCAAGTGCCAGTCAGCAGAGCTAGCTAAATGAAAGAAGTAGGTCCCTGGGGAAAACCTGGGAAGGACCTGCCTCATCCGAACCAGGTGCGGGGGGGGAGGAGCAAGCAGCTGCTACTCAGCTCCGGCCAATGGTTGTTGAGAAAGAATCTGGGCCTTGAGTTGCCACAACTTCTAATAAAAGAGAGAAATTTAGGGTATTTTTTATAATGCAAAAAATCTCAAAGTCAGCAACTAACTCAAAACTAAAATGCCTCAGAGCCCATAAAATGCTCCTATGGGCAGCCAGTCTTTGAGCTCTGAACTGCAGTGTCTGCTCTGCCTTGAGTATATTCAGCTCCATCTAACCCCCCAGGTGTAAACAAGGGCTTATTTTTCATCCTTCTCCACACTGACCTTCAAAGAGATGGTAAGAGTCTGTCTCACAAGATTAAAGTAGTTTTCTTTCTTCACATACTTTTTTTTTTTGATGGTGGTGGTAAAAACACTTGAGATCTATTCTCTTAGTAAATTCCAAGTACGTAATACGGTATTATTAATTATAATCACCATGCTATACATGTTTTCCCCAGAAGTTACTCATCTTATAACTGAAAGCTTATACCCTTTGACTAACATCTCCCCTTTTCCCTATCCCCCAGCCCAGGACAACCACAGTCCTACTTTCTGTTTCTAGGAGTATGACTTTTTTAACTGAGATTCTAAACTGACTGGATGTAATGACCACAAAGAAGGAAGAGGCAGAGGAATGAATAAGTGATGCAGAATATAAAATTATGGAAAATAATGAAGCTGCACAAAAGAGGGAAAGTATGACTTTTTTAGATTCCATATATAAGTGATACCACACAGTATTTGTCTTTCTCTTTCTGGCTTATTTCACTTAGCATAATACCCTCAAGTTTCATCCATGCACCTGCAAATTACAGGATTTCCTTCTTTTATATGGCTGAATAATATTCCATTATATACACACAAAACACATTTTCTTTATCCTCTCATCCACTGACAGACACTGAGGTTGTTTCCTTATCTTGGCTATTATGAATAATGATTCATTAAACATGAGAGTGCAGATATCTCTTTGAGAAACTGATTTCATTTCCTTTGGATACATACCCAGAAGTGGGATTGCTGGATTATGTGGTATTTCTATTTTTCATTTTTTAAGACTCCCTGTACTGTTTTCCATAATGGCTGCACCAACTTACATTCCCATCAGCAGTGCACGTTCCTACCAACAGTGCACAAGGGTTCCCTTTTCTTAAGGTTACATTTCAACGTAACCTTTGATACTTCCTTATGATTCGGTGGTGTAAAGACAGATGATGGTTAAATTTCAGGAATTTTACACAAACTGGTGGATAATGATATCCAGTAGCTTTAAATGGACCATGATGGGGGGCGCCTGGGTGGCTCAGTCGTTAGGTGTCTGCCTTCGGCTCAGGTCATGATCCCAGGGTCCTGGGATCGAGCCCCACGTCGGGCCCCCTGCTCAGCGGGAGGCCTGCTTCTCCCTCTGCCACTCCCCCTGCCTGTGTTCCTGCTCTCGCTGTGTCTCTCTCTGTCAAATAAATAAAATCTTAAAAAAAAAAAAAAAAAAGGACCATGATGGGAGTATTTACACCACAGAAACCAGCAACACTGAAATTAGGTCTCCTCCTCAAACATAAAGCCAATTGTTAAATATTTATCAGCACGCCACTGCTTATGATGTTCTAGCTGAGGTGCAATATGGCCGTCAGGTGACTGGCTAAGCAACTAGGTTGAGAATAAAAAGCGCCAAATTAAATGGAATACTTCTGGTACAAATGCAGATACATAACAAGTGTTCAATAAATGTTAGCTCTAAATAAATAAATAAATAAGTGGAACAGTTCTATTAAATTAAGTAAAGAGTTGGGTTTCCTTTAATTCGGTGCTCCTCACAGTGCAGTCCCTGGAATGGCGGCTGCAGCTGCCACGTCTCCTGGGAACTTGTTAGAAATGCAAGTTCTCAAGCCCCACCCGAGACTTAGTGAATCAGAAATTTGGGGATGAGGGCCAGCAACCTGCAGTAGGGAGCCCTCGAGGTGATGCTGGTGTGCACTGCGCTCTGAGAAACCAGTGCTTGAGGACAACATAGATTGGTTTCAAGAGTTTTCATGACTCTAATAATCCAGAATCTAAAATCCCTTCAAGGCTCTATGGTATCTTTCACAGAGAGGGAGAATGTAACTTTCAAGCAAAGCTGAAATTTGAATCCCAGGAATATAATTTAATTAATAACCAGGCATCAGGTTTAAAATGTGCTTTCAAGTGAAAGTTCTATGTGCGCTTTTTCCCATTTCAACCTCCTTAATTGTGAAACATATTCTTTAGAAAAATGCAGCACAATTTCAGTTTACAGCTTACTGCAAGGAAGTCTAAGGCAGGGGCTGCTACCCATTTGGCTGTCAAGGGTCCTCCTGGAAGTTAGGTAACTCTAGGTATTTGTGCCCACTGCAATTCACCAAATACCTGTCCACTCCCTGTCCTCTAACACCAGACCAGTCCACATCATTGTAAAGCCTGTCCGACCACTGTGGCCCAGGAGACCGAGACCCTGATATTCAGGACTGTCCTCCTCATCCTTTTGCCGTTTGTGAATTCTGTATTTCGTTCCTGCTGTCCAGTGCTCAGAAGTCTTTTGTTAACATAAAGAAATGTGGAAATGGTGTCGGTAATCATACGACACAATCTGTACCAACGCTCAGGTCTTTGTGTCAAGAACATTACCAAAATGTGTATATTCAGATTCAAGGCACGGCCTCTGCCTCTAAGTAACTTCTTTCTAAAGATTCAGTTTCTCATCTATTGAAAGAAAAGTTTGTATATGATAATCTTCTAAATCAACTCCAATTTCTAGGATTCTGCACAAGATGCATGTATTAGCAAAATCCATATGCAAGCTGGGGAGCTGGGGAGCTGAACCACCACTATGTAATTTTAATCACTGACTGTTAGAAAAGGGGTGGGGAGAATCTAAGGATCAATTGGGAATAAGAGGCAAACTAAGAATAACAATAATAATAATACAAATAATAAGGCAAGAGCAGAGGAAAGTTTATTCAACATCCATTACAGTGGATGCAAGATTCAGATTATTCAGATGGTAGGATATTATATCCACGATGTACTGGACTGCTCTTGTGAACAGCACATTTTTAAAGAGGCAGTTCCTCGTGTACTTTGTTAATTCTTGATACAGTTTCTGGAAGTGACCTAGTTTAATTTCCAATCCCCTTAGAATCTTGTGGGTGATTCTGAGACAATCCCCAAAAGGTACTATCGTTTTTTTCCAAAGGCAGCTTTGGATCGGGGTCATGTTTCCTTGGTTACCAGAATCGCAAGCACGTGTGCCATTTCAAACACTCCCTTCCAGTTATCTCAAGACAACGTTTCTGAAACCTGAGCAGAGTCTACCTTCTCCTCAAAGAGAAAAGTGAGGAAGGCTGATAACATCTCTCAGAGTTGCGGACCGTGGGCTGTTTATTTGAGGCTCCATTTTCAGACACAGAAACACAGCACCCCTGACAATGACGGAAAAGCAGAACGGCCTTAGATCACACGGATATTCGTGGGATGGTGCCTCTGCCTCAAGCACGTGTATGGACTCACAGAGCTCCTGACGACCTGCAGCATCTCGGAAGGGAGTAGCCCTGGAAAAGATTCTTGCTTACTGCTTTCCTGATGTGGTCTATGTGTCAGCGCTGCTATCATACTCGGAAGGACCACCGGTCCGAAGAGGCACCTCTCTGATTCTACCCTTGCCACAGGCCACAGAGGCAGGAGAAAGCACTCCACTGATGGTTCTAGTTGGACACAGGGGCTCCACTTATTACTGGACACCAGGGACTAAGCTGCCACCAAAAAAGCAGACATAGAAATCCCTGCCCTGCCAGGTGTCGGCAACAAAAAAATGAGCCGATGAAACTAAAAAGCTTTAAATTTTTAATGAAAAGTCTGAATTGGAAATTATAAAGTGCACTAGATGCACTGGAAAACATGGTTTCTGATAGTGTAGTAAGTAGCATGTTAAAATAGAGTGTTACAAAAGAGTCTGAACAGAAGCAGTATGATTTTTTTCAGAAAGGAGAGAACGGTGGGGTGCTTCTGACTCTTGATTTCAGCTCAGGTCAGGATCTCAGGGTCACGAGATCGAGCCCTGAGTCAGGCTCCACAATTGGGCACACTGTCTGCTTGAGATTCTCTGTCTCCCTCTTTCTCTCTGCCCTTCCCCCTCTCTTCCTCCCAAAGAAAGAAAGAGAGAGAGAGAGAAAGAAAGAGAAAAAGAAAGAAAGGCAATGGACATTTTTTGAATACCGACCCTGGGCAGGTTTCAACTGCTCTTGGACTTTTCATCCAGAGTGTAACTTAATCCTCAAACTATCCTGAGCTGTGCTGGTCGCTATCCTCACCTGCAAACAGGAGGCTGAAGCCCAGAGGCACTGAGTCACCTCCAGAGTGGTGAGCGGCGGTGACTGAAGCTACGGGAGGTCAGCGCACTTTCCAAACCTGAGCTGTTAGAATCCGCCACAAATTCACATACATATAAATAACACCACTATTTTAAATTTTAAAAATAAATTTATTTATTTGCTCTTTTTTAAGTTCAAACTTTTTAAACTAAGATACAATCCTTGTCAATTCTTTCTAATCTAGAATAGAGAAGTAAATAGAAAAATAATTTATAATTATTTAATAATTTCAACAAAATTTACCCCAGAAGACGAATGATTTCAAATGTAACTTCTATGAACTCAATTCAAATGCACACACACACATCCAATATTAAAATTCCAAAACTCATCATAGTCACAGTTTTTCAGTGGTACATTTAAAAGTGTAGCCTCAAGAAAGACAATTTCTTCCACCACACAGCGATGGGAATGACAACACTCGGAATCTGAATTGAACGTTTCTCTAAATTTGTAAATATTCTGTATTTGGACTTCTCCGAAGTTAAACAACACGACATGATGTCTCCTCTGGGAATTTTCAGCATGAGAAGTTACATTTGGTGAATTCATCTGGGAACGTCCTCTATCCCCTCTGACCTGTGCAGATACCTCGCTCATCTCTCTTCTGTGACTGCAATCTATGTGTGGGCCCTTATCTGGTGAAGCCTTGCAAACAAAAATACTTAAGCAGTTATGGCCCATTTTACTATTGCTTCTGCTGCCTCCATTTCTCTGTATCTCATTTTTCCCCCATGTATCCGTGTGTTCCAAATCTGTATTTCTAAATAACTCACTCCTAAGGTGTACTTCTGTATTTCCAGCAGGTTAACAGACATCTTCATATACACACACACCCCGGACACCTCAAAGTTGACATGTCCCCAACCATATCTCCCACTACATGCCCAAGCAAGCTTAATGACACCAGGATCCAGCCAGTGACCCCAGAGCCAGAAACCTCAGAGGTCCCTCAGATTCTTTCCATCTTTTCTGCTCCCCAATGCACCAGCATCCCCCAGCTGCCTCCTCTGTTCTGCATCCCCCTGTGCCTTGGTTCAGAGCCTCATTCACCTCCTACCGAGGACACTGAAATTGTGTAATATCTCTCTTTCTCCACTACATTCCATTTCACCCACGACCAGAACTATAATTCTAAACCACTCATCATCTGATTCACCAAATGCCTTATAGTGGTAATTTTGTTTGAATTGGGCAGAGTAGATTTATGGGAGAATTTCCCGTTAGGGGTCAACTTAATTCTACAATGTTTCAATTTAATAAACAATTTAATAAACAATATTGTGATGATCAATAAGGACAAAAAAATACACAGCCCAAGATGAAGGTAGAACTCTTTAGCCTTGAACACAAGGCCCTTCATCAAGCGTCTGTCGAGGCCTTCACAGGCTTTATCTTCCCACCCCCAAACCCCCACACACCCAGGGGCACCCAGGACCACGCGCCTTTCTTCAATACTCTGAACCTGCAGGACTTTGCCAACTCTGTTCCTTATTTCTGCAGTACCCTTCCAAGTGAACTTGTATCTTATTCCCCTTTTCTCATCTTCCTGTGTGTTCCAAATCTGCCTTAACATGAGAATCACCAGAGGTCAGTGGTACACACCAGACCAAGTCAATCAGCAACTCTAGGGGAAAAATCTTACAAACCAAATTTTGCTCCCCAGGTGCTGCTGTATCAAACCAAGAGTAGGAAACACTGGCCTCAAAAATGCTCAAGGGTAAAAGGGAGAGGAAATTTAAATTTCTACGTTGGCCTCCTTTTACAAGTCACATTTTCTAATTTCAAGATCAATGCATATGACTCTTCAGAATTTTCTCCAGGATAACCTGGGTAAAATAAAATGTCCATGTGAAATAAACTAGCCCCCACTGACCTTGGAAAGTTAGAGGAGTGCAGTTAATAAAGGCGGGAGAGGTGAGGCATGAGCTTGCCCAGGCTTGCACACGTGAACACATGCGTATCTAAAGACACTGATGTCTGCCCTCAAGCACCTTATGGTTTTCAGATGAGAACATTCTTGAAAGGATTCCCCTCTAAGGACAAACCATAAAAGAGAAATGCATGTTTCTTCTCTCTTACACACACACACACACACACACACACACATACACACACACACACTTCATGATTCGACTGTTTCTAGGCAGCATGCACATACATTACTGAGTGTGCTGTACCACAGTTTTAGACATTAGTTAAAGTCAAATAGGAGTTCTCCACTGAAAACGGAGAGAGATTCAAAATCTCTTCTTTTCTCTATTCCCAATCGGCTAAATATCCTTGGATGGGTTAGTTTTCAGTCTTACAATTTTCCTCCTCCAACACAATTCTAGATCTCTCCTTGTATCAGGAAGAGATTTTAAAGGAAGTAAAAATAAGCTGGAGAAGAAGAATTTGAGTGCCGGGTCCCAGAAGTATTTTGTTCTGAAGCGGAAGAGGGAGAGACATCCTAACAGTATTTAAAACATGCAACATGTGAAAATGTTGTGGAATAAGAACAAGTTCTATAAAGAGCAACTTCCAATGGAGGATTATTTACCCCCTGAATGGATTAAATATAATTCAACGTAAGTCAACAGCGTTCTGCAGACTGTAGAGGGCTGTGCTTGCTGCATGCTAGGGACTTCGCAGGATACCCTGGCGGGGGTCAAGTCAGCCTATCAGGCAGGAGGGATCACGTTCAGCCACCTTCTCTGTGTTTGGCCTTTGCTGACCGCCAAATTAAATCGAGTGGGTTTAATTTTAATTTAAAAACAGTTCCGATCAGCCATGTCCTCTTCTTCTGAAGTTGTAATTCACGGAGGACCTGCAAATAGGACATCTAATGCTCAAAACAGCCCTTCCTGTTTACCGAGCACGGACTGTGCCCTGGGATGCCTTGTTTGTCTTTGGTCCTTTTAACAGCCCTGCAGACAACTGCTTCTCCTATTTGCTGAGAGGAAATCCAAGAAGGTAAAGCTGAGATTCAGAGCCAGCACTGTCTCATTTGAAGTCATTACCCTATGACTTCGTCCACCCGGACTGCTCTAACAGAATGCCACAGGCTGGGTGGCTTCTAACACCTGAAATGTAGTTTCCACAGTTCTAGAGCCTGGAGAGTCCAAAGTCAAAGTTCTGGCAGGGTTCAGTGTCTGGTTCACTTCGTGGTTCATAGACTCTGTCTTCTTGCTGTGTCTTCACGTGGAGGAAAGGGGCAAGGGAACTCTCTGGGGTTTCTTTTATAAGGGCAAGAATCCCATTCATAAGGGCTCCACCCTCATGACCTAAGCACCTAGCAAAGGCCCCACCTCCAAATACCATCCCACTGAGGATCATTTCAACATGAATGGGGGGGAGGGGCAGGACACAAATATTCATCTATCAGTATCCCTCATTAAATTACACCAAAACGATCCTAATAAACCTGCCCACTCACTGCTTCCAACCATTTCAGAAAAGGATCCTTTGAACACTGACCATGAGATCCCTCCTTCTTATCCTCTTCCCTTTCGCATGGACCATTTATCTTTTTCATAGAATTTACTATATTCTCAAACAATCTAGTTAATTCATTAGATTTTCTATCTTCTCTCTCCACACGCACTCCAACAAGAAGAATGTAGGCCCCTTTAGGGCAGTGATTTTGAATTTCTCGTTCAGTCCCCTGTAGCTAGCCATCTGGAACACTGAGCTCAATAAATATTTGTAGGGATGAACGAATAACTCAACAGCTTTTGTGGCATTGTCTAATTCCACACGGCGGAAGCTCATTTTTATTTTTTTTTAATGTATGTTGTACTAGATAGGCCCAGATCATTTATTTGCTAATTCTTTCTTTTACTCCAAGGTAAAGCCTATATTCTGTTCCAACATTAAGAACCAGGAAGCACAATGGGAAGACCACCATCTGGTAAAATCGAATCAAAATGACAGAAAAATGAGAATTTTTGGAGAAGATGCTAATGAACTGTTTTCCTGGAACACCCAAGCAGGCCCCAAAAGTTTTCATAAATTACGAGTGAGGGTGAAAGAGTTTGAAAGGGTCTGCCTTCACTGGGCTGGTGAGATCAGGGACTGAGCAGGCTGATGGGTTTTTTTTCCAAAAATAAATGAACACACAAACAAAACAAATCCACTAAGGTAGGAGGCAGATAAAAGCACATCTACTGTGTCCATGTTGGCATTTTTGCTTTGCATTTTCACCCTGAAGTGTGGCTACATTTCAAAAATTCTGTGAAAGCACAACAGCCCCCAAAACATATAGTACTGCAATGCTGAACCTGCTGTTTAATGAAGAAGCTTTCTGGCTCATAAACATTTCAAATGAGAAGCAGAAAGAGCCAATGTTTGACCTCTTGTACCATCTTTCTCATTATGGTGAGAAACAAGATTTTGATGTATTTTTTTAAACATTATTTTTAACAGACTGCTCTATCGTTCAAAAAAGAAAAAAAAAAACAACCAAACAAACAAAAAAACTGCTGGCCTAATTCCCAGCCCTCAAACTATAGGTTCAGGCTAATCCCCTGTAGCAACTCTCTTCCCGAGAGTCTTTGTTCCCCAGAGACGGGAATCCCAAGTGTCATCAAAGTGATGGAAGGTCGTGGAGAACTCTCTTTATGAAACTACCCTGTGGTCACCTTGGCAGATGAGGGCAGGAGGAGATGCTAGACATAGTTGTTTGGGTTCCTGATGAGTTCAAACATCCTTCACTTCATTTCCTCCTTCCCTTTGTCTATGTTTTTGCTCCATAAGCTGGAGAGCAAGCCTACTGAACCAGTGCCATGTTCAGCTCTATTAATGGAAGTTTCCTTTATGCTTCCTTCAGGAACGCCCATGCTACAATTGGAACAAGACAGAAAATCGTGGTGTTCATCCGGATCCAAGGACCACAGAGAAACCTGTGAGACAGTCTCCAACGTTCTTCTCTTCTCTCCTTGTTTCTCCTGCCACAGTCTGCCCCATTTCCATTTTTATCTCTTCTAGCAGACTACAAGCTCCCTGGGGCAAAGAACTTTCCTATTTTCTCCCCGTTGGGAAGACTGGGAAGACTCGGAAGACGGAAGATGAGGCCTTAGAAAAGGTCTGTGAAGGCAATGAACTCCTTGTTTGATAAGGGGCCTGTCAGCTGAGCCACTAAATTTCCAGCTCTGGGGTCAGCCCGGACTTAGGCCCAACCTGGACGCCAGGAGCAGAGTTCATGCTCTAAGCCACAAATTTCCCAATCTGTCAGTTTTGGAGTTGGGTTATTGCAGGGGACCCAGTTCTTGTACAAAGCAAGCACTGTCAGATGATGGGATTAGGACAAGTACACACACACACACACACACACATTGTTGCTAATATATGAAATACAAAGCCATTTCTAAACATCATCTCATTTATTGTAAATTTTTTATCCATAACAAATTAGAGAATGACCAGAAGTATTTGTGTTGGGCATTCCACAACTGGAACATTAAGAAGGAGTCCTCAGGTTCAAAAACCAGAGGGATCTCCTCCTGCAGGTGTCAAGGAGACGACAATTGTACAGAGTGAAGAATCCACACTTGGAAATCATACATTTCTGTCTCCAACTGCCACATGGAAACAGGGTGACTTGATTAGATGATGTCTGCGGTTCACCAAACCTTCCAAAACCCAGCACCTACTATGGGCCAGGCCCCTTTCTAGGCATGGGAGACACAGCAAGGAACTGAACAGATAAGGCCTCTGGCCAGGGCCACAGCAGCAGGGCTAACAGGACCGATCTCACAGGGATATTATGGAATTCCAAAACAAGGATTAGAGGTGAAGCCATTCGAACAGTATCTGGCACATGAATCATGCTCCTCAAGAAATGGTAGCTGTTATTTAAAGGAGGAAATGTCACTTCCTACCACTTCCTACCAAAAAGAAGTACGCACGATACCTTGGCTGAATATGGCATTTGTCCCCCCCCACCGAGCCCAGGGCTGAGGGAGGGGATCCGGCCAACTGAGTGGATGAGGCACGTCCTCTGTACTCTCTCCTGTGTTCGCCCTGCTGAAGAAGATACTTTCCACCTTTTTTTTTTTTTAAAGAATTTATTTATTTATTTGACAGGGAGAGACACAGCGAGAGGGGGAACACAAGCAGGGGGAGTGGGAGAGGGAGGAGCAGGCTTCCCGCGGAGCGGGGAGCCCGATGCGGGGCGGAGAGCCCGACGCGGGGCTCGATCCCAGGACCCCGGGATCATGACCTGAGCCGAAGGCAGACGCTTAACGACTGAGCCACCCAGGCGCCCCGAAGATACTTTCCACCTTAAGGGTGGGAACACCCATAAGGTCTTTGATACTTAGAACACAAGGAGGGACACCCCAAGAAATCTAACTGTGGTCCCTGCAGAATGTCAAGAAGTCAGCTGCAGTGGGGCTCCAGGTATGTCTATCAACGACCCTTCTCATGAGCCTTTCCCCCCAGACACAGAGGGCTTGTGAGGACTCCCCGGACCCGTCTTACTCTTTGATGCCACCGTGTCTTTGCCCAGCTATTCCTCTGCTAGGCATGCCCTGCCTGCTCTCCTTGCTCTGGTGCGCCTGATGTCATTCCACCCACCCTCAAAGAGCAGGTTCCTACAATACCACGCCTGAAGCCTTCCTGAACTCTGAGATGGACACCTGGCGCTCTCACCTCTGGCCACCCGAACACTCATCACAGCCCCGTCTGCGGAATAATTCTCTCTCGTCTGATGTCCGTTCTGTCACTAGACTACTCTGCTTGTGTGCCGCACACCAAATTTAGGGCAATAGGCCGACCTCAAGCATTTCTTTTGCTCACTTAGTCAGAAAATATCGAGCCCCGACTCCAGGGCACACTCTGTTTCAGTACGCTGGGTTTACGGCAGTGAACCCCACAGCCCCAGATACCTGCTCTCGCCGGCTGCCATCCTCACCTCTCCTCTCACCGTTGTTCTCACCAGATCAGCCTGACCACCCACAACGAGAATTCCAGGTGCGAGGAGCAGTTGTGTGTGGCATGTTTTCATGAATAAATAAATCACCCTCACTTTGGGGTTCTTTCAAGTGTGAGGGGAAACTAAATGCCTAAAGCCATTACTGTCCCCACGGGCTGTCACCACAAAGTTCCACCCCCTATGTCACTGCTTTGGTGATTCCGTGCCATTTTTAAAATGAGGGGACACTTTATCCACAAAAATCAACCTTGATGCCTGTGGGGAACAGGGCTGAATTATTTCCTAGGAACGATATCTATGTAGCACTCACAAGGCCCCAACCGGATTTTCTTCAAGAAAGGTCCACAGGGGCGAACACCATCTGATTTGGCTTTTTTCCAGAGGCTGAATCGACTCAGCACCTTTACACACACACACACACACACACACACACACGTCACATAAGCCCTCACTTATTTGTATACTACTACATACATTCACATTGTGCCGGCCGTTTCACGTATATACGTATTTCTCTTCCGACGCCACAGCAAACTGCAGGATAACTGAAAACACCACACTCAATCTGAACATACAGCAGGCGCCCAACAAGTGCTTGTTATGTTTCACTTCCAGAAAGTATTCCTTACACCTGTGGTGTTGTGGGGGAAGGGAGGGAAGCCCGAATCTACACCAAAAATTAGGTCGAAGTCTAACTCACTCCCAGAAAGGGAATGACACAGAATTTCCAAGAAGAAAAACCATCCAAAGAATAAACAATATTGGCCATGTGGAGCTTCCATGATCTCACTGAGTTTTGCTAGTCTATTAAAAGCCAATATATAACTAGTTCATATCTGTTCATTGGGCAGAGCTGGGATCTTAAATGGTCCTTCAAAAATTTTGCTTCATATTCTCTCTGTCTCACCTGAAAACGACTGCAATCAAACATCAGGGTTGTGTATAAGGCAGGCCAAAATGGAACATCACTGTTTTGTTTTTTTTTCTTTTCCTTAGCTAACCTTTCTGTGCCCTTCCTATGTTCTGGCCACCATGCAAACCTCCTCATGTGATCTCATTTAAGATCATAATAACCCCTACGAGGTTGGTTCTTCTCCTGGTCCCATTTTACAGCTGATAAAATGGAGGGTCGGTCACACAGCTAAGAACTTGTAGATTAAATCAAAAGCTCTGCCCCCAAGGCCCATATACCATCCGAGGAGTCAGAAAACCCGCGGCCTGAGGGCCAAGTCCGGGCTACCGCATGTTTTTGTAAACAAAACTTTCTTGAAACCCGGCAAAGCTCATTTGTTGCATATTGTCCATGGCTGTGTTCATGTTACCACAGCAGAGCTGAGTAGTCTCCGCAGAGACTGTGGGGCCCACAAAACCTAAAATATTTACTGTCTGGCACTTTACAGAAAAAGTTTGCCAACCCCTGGTCCAGGCTATACTGGCAAAGATAAAATGTTTAAGTGTTAGCAATCTTTTAAAAGGCTCAACATATCATACACAAAGTACAGAGCTTGCAACAAAAACGGAAACTTTCCAATGACCTTAAAAATCGTGAGTGGGAGCAGTCTTCCCGAGTCATCTGCCTTCTGTTTCTGAATTATAAGTTGAGCCTGGCATTAGTAAATGTCTCATTACTCTAACTCCCCTTTAGAAATAAGTATACTCAGGATACCAGAAGTATTTACTGCTTGCAGAACTGTCTGGTAATAAAGAAACTGCTCATCGGTCAAACAGCAATAGAAGATTTATCGATTTCCTGTGCCAAGTATTACACTTGCACCTAAACAGAGCAGGGCGAGAAAGCCCGAGTTCAACATAAAGGACGGATGGGATGGTAATCGTGGCGTGGACCTTTCTTCATTCAAGCTCTTAAACCAGCATAAGTTATAGAGATGCTACATTATCCCCAAGTGTGCAACCACGGCATGTACATCATAAGGCACTGTGCTTGGCTTGTGATGAAGGTTGCAAGAGAACTTTGCCCAGAACTTAATTCATCATCCTATTCCCTTTAAGACTCAGCCTCTCCTCTTGTGCTGTCCGTCTGTGAATGTCACCATCAAGGTTGAAAGCTGTCACCCTCTCTCCCCCACTCACCATATGTAATGTGTTTCTGCGTCCTTGTACCAAAAGCCTTCCCCCTTCCTATTTCTTCTGTGTTCAAGCTAGTGAAGGCCCTTATTTCCTCTAGCTTAGAAATCTTTTTTTTTTTTTTTTAAGCCAACCCAGGGTCTCGGGGTCCTCTCCCAACCCACTCCAGTTTCTACTGGGCCATAGGTTATCTTCCAGAAGTATGTCTGGTTTCCCATTCACGCACCTTCCTGATGCCTCACCAGCTACCAAATTCAGGAAAATTCTTGGCCCTGTGAATTCAAGGAACAATAAAGCTTAGTCACCTACTACTCATGCTTTGGCTGGGCCCGCGACGGCAGCGGTGTGCGCTCCAGGGGCGCTAACTGACTCCAGCTTCCCATCAGAGGACCGGCGTGGCCCCTGTGCCAAGGAGGGCGTGGAGACAGAAAGGGCACAGGCTAAGTGGCAGAGCAGACATTCGAACCGGGGCTGCGGGCAGCAGGGGCCACTCTCCACACCACCTCTGAATTCCCTCATACTCTGGACTCCTCTGAGGTGACTTTTAGAAAATTAAACCTAGAATTACATTTATATACTTCCCTTCCAAAATTGAAAACTCCTGGAGGGTAGTGGTCTAGTTTTATTAATCTGTAAACCTCCTCAAATACCCAGCCTGGTACCCAGCTGGAGCTAAATGAAGAACAAAGGGATATTCCCTCCTCCGGGAAGTATAATGGGGGAATGAAAAAAGAAAAGACCGCTCAGAAAAATCCATCAACAGAATACCCCCAAGAGGTCTTTCTTTGTGGTTTGTTTATACCCCAACATATATTCACCAGGACTTCCTGAAAATAATTTTGAGGAAACAAAGACCATGAAAAATTAGCTGCCAGATTTGGAATGGTGAGTTTCTGTGGAGGAGGGGTAGGAGCTAAAGGAATGGCCACATAGAGCGACTAGATTTCCTAAGGAGAGTAATTCATTTTACTCCAAAAATGGGGTAAAGCAGCTGGTCTCAACCCTGGCTGCACATTAAAATCGCCTAGGGAAGTTTTAAAAATCCTGAGAACCAGGCCAAACTCAGACCAAGTAAATTCAGCTCCTTGGGGGAGGTGGAGGGGGTGGGCCCAGGTCTCTGTGGCTTCTAATGTCCCCCCCCCCTCTGCCCCCAGGGATTCCAATGTGCAGCCAAAGTAAAACTACTGGAAGGGTCCTGCATTGGAATCCTGGCTCCACTAATTACTAACCATGCGACCCTGAGCAAGATACCCCTCATGCATCCCTCTTCTTCAACTCCAAACAATCCCTTACTAGTCACAAGACCTCAGCTCAGCTTCCTCTTTGTCCAATGGGAATCCTAATAGTACTCAACCCTCACAGGGTTATTTTCAGCACTGAATGAGGATACACTGAAGTTTTTGAAGGCACTCAATAAATGTTAGCTATTGTCATCCTCAAAGGTAAAAAGGGTTTTTAACACCCATCTCACAAGCTGAGGACTAACTACACAGGACTTGATACAAAAAATGCCTAATAGATGGCACTCTCTTTTCCCATTTTTTTTAAGTTGGGGCTCGAACTCACGGCCCCGAGATCAAAAGTCACATGTTCCTCCGACTGAGCCAACCGGGTGCCTCTCTTTTCCCATTCTTATATCCCACTCACAATTTTATCTCTGTGTACCTGATCTAACTTGAGGGCCCTCAGGAAACCTAGTGCCCCAAAAGTCCCTTAGAGTTGCCAGATAAAATACAGGGGCATATTCAGTATTAAAAAGTTATTCACTGGGCGCCTGGGTGGCTCAGCTGGTTAAGCGACTGCCTTCGGCTCAGGTCATGATCCTGGAGTCCCGGGATCGAGTCCCGCATCGGGCTCCCTGCTCGGCAGGGAGTCTGCTTCTCCCTCTCCCACTCCCCGTTTGTGTTCCCTCTCTCGCTGTGTCTTTCTCTGTCAAATAAATAAATAAAATCTTAAAAAAAAAAAAAAGTTATTGACTGTGCCTCTGAAATTCAAATTTGCCCAGCCACCCTGTGTATTTATTAGTTAGATCTTGCAACCTTACATTCACCTGTCCTTTAAGCTTAGGCTGAAATTGAGGTGGGGAAACAGTCTGGTCCATGAAGGCATTTAAAAAAAAAAAAAAAAAAGCAAAGAAAAACAAATCAGTACCCGGGACCTTTACCACTTCACTCCCTGGTAACCAAAAGACATGTTACTACAATTATAAGCAACTAGCCAGCTCCCCTTCACAGGGCAAGTCAGCACATTGTTCACATGAACAAAACACACGAGGAAACCATTCAAAGGCAAAGGAGAGCGGAATGAAGAGATCTTTCCTAAACTGACCCCTCTATTTTGCAGTCACTCATCTGATACATAAATCAAGTGAACTGTAAATTTGAACAGAAACCCTTGCCTCCTGGTGGAACATGCTACAACCATCCCACAGGGCAAACGCTTAACTATCAATTATTTAGCCCTATAAATGATGCAAGACCAAAACCCAAAGCCATGGTATGGGCTTTGAGAGTTCTATGCCATATAGGTCTCTCTGGTGCCCCATGCTTTATGTTGTATTTTGTTTTAATCCTCCCTTTACAAGAAAAGCTAAGTTTATTTTACTTTTTCAAAGCAATTCTTTTCCATTAGAAGAAAGACAGAAAAAAAACAGACCCATCAGAGAAACAATTTTCTTGAAATCCACTTCACAAGGTATTTATTTTGAATTGTCAGAGCAAGGTCCCTGGGGAAATGTTAAGTTCTGAACTACGTCCACTATAATATTGGTATATGTGTAAGAAACTGAAGATTAAAACACTGCCCAAGAAGTTAAGAAGCATTAAGAGCCAATGAGTCAGCTAGTTCTGTAAGAATTGAATTAAATCAGCCACTAGATTGTTCACTGATTATCACAAACAGCAAAAGCTCTCCTGCAAAGGCATGTTTTCCAGTTCACTTGGCTAATCCCTTCTGAACAAGGATCCAAGGAATGAATATTATTTATCCAATGGCAAGCTGCACAAATTAATCACACCCAAGCACCATGCTGGCAGCCAAACACAATCTATAAAATAATTCCAGACTATCATCATAAGCCAATAACAAGAACTAAAGCAGCTCTGTTATTTACCTTCCCCCACCACAAAACTCCCAAATGATAAAAGATTTGAAATGACATTCCCACCCCGCATTACAGACGACTAATTGGGGCTGGTAGGTCACGTGAAAATATTTTTTAAAAGAGAAAGATAGGAAGGTCGACGTTATTATTTTTTTTTAACAGCAAGAGAAGTAAAAAGCCAAATGGGCACACCATTCATCAATTTGAGCAAAATTCACATTAAAACCCAAACTGTAACGAGCACCCAGCATCAGCATTACTTCCAGCTTACTTAGGTGACTTACCACATATACTAATAACCTAAATGAGTGTGAGACAGTCTGATTAGATTTTTTTTTCTACAAACGGCAGAAATGAACTCATTTTGCTGGACAGGCAGATCTCGACAGCGACCCACGGCATCCAGAAATCAGTTGCTGGCAAAGCTCCGACGTCCGCAAGGTGGCTAATAATACATGGTAGAGACAGCACAAAGGGAAAGGGGGCCAGGAGGACAAGAAATGCTCCTTTCATGATGCCCCGCATCCTTGGCTCAGTCTCCTTGAATGCTGTTCTTATGAGGCTGCCAGCTTTGGAAGCAAAAAAGAGGAAAAAAATATGTGTAACTTAAGTCGGAAAGAAGGGAGTTCTCTGTTTGCTGTGCTCACTAAGAGACAGAGGAAGATACTGCCAAAGAACCTTCATCTTCACGCGGAGAAGCTTTTTATTTCTTTTTGGCCTGTGGATATGCAGTTTAGAAAGCAACCACATGGGCTTAACGAGAAGCGTGTTAACAGAAAGAACTGGGCTCTGGAGGTGGAGGTGCCCACGTGACCGCAGGGGTTTTCCCCCCCCCCCCCCCCCGCCCCCGCTGTCCTCCCCGGGGGCCGCTCCGCACGGGGCTCAGAGACACGGGGCTCAGTGTCACGGGTGAAACTCTCCACCAGAGGCCAATGCCCCACGTTCTTCTCACCCAGCAGCTCCTCTGAAGTTCCACCGACTGGATGCTGCCTGACGCGCTTTTCTCTCATTCAAGGTCAAGACCAATTCTATATACCCATTCGCCTCAAGGTAAAATGACATTTCGCTGCCCTCTCGGGGCTGAATGCTGGCAGTTTCATGGAGGAAAGAAAGATACTAAATAAAGGAAAGAGGAGGGTGGGAGGGAAAGAGGAGTTTCTAACTCTTCAGCTATACTTGGGAAAGATATTTTCTGCTATAGCTCTGTTTGAATAGGTGACAGAAGGTAAGGAAATGAACTTGTAATATTGGCAACACTGAAAAGGAAAGACACAAACATTGAGTGCCCACGAGATATATATGTATATATATAAATATGTTATATAGATTATTGCAGATTTTTCCACTTCATATATATATAATACATACATAAATCACTAAGTATCAGTTTGTTTCCTGGGCAAAACTGCCCCTCAGGTATTCTGGAGGGAAAAGAAGTCTAAATAAAAGCAGTTGAAAATCAAAGAAGTAGAGATGATCTGATTGGACAAGCAAATTAAAGTACAGAGAAGGTGACCCTGGTCAGAGATTAGTAAGACACAGGATACTTGGAACATCTTTCCAAGTCAGCAATGACAGGCTGATTTCCTAACATTAGTGTGGAGTTAACTTAGCATCTAATCAATGTGTTTTCTCCCAGGATTTTTCCCCAACACGGAGTGTTGGCCAGTTGGGTAAACCCAGCCAGCTATAACCACTACACTAGCAGTATCAATAAGATCAATCATGCACTAAATTGCTCCTGAAAATATACTGTCTCTCCTGGCTTTGTCTCTCCACATGGCTGGCTGGCTATTTTCTGCTATGCATTCCCAACATAAAGTGTAATTACCTTTTGAAAGCAGAAAGGGCCTGGCCATTGGTCTTTGGAAAGGGGGTTACCATACCACATGCTTCCTGAAAAGTAAAAGTATGCCAGGGGGTTGGGAGCGTTGCTAAGTGTCAGAAACAACGTGGGTGGGAATACGCAGACTAGACTTGGAAGCTGGGAGTCTTTGCCCTCAATGTCTTTCTGCATCAAAGTCATATGTGAATCATGCGGACTAACCTTACCATTGTCCAATCTTGAGCAATGGTAAACAGACTTACAAGTGAACGTGATTAAGGCGACTCTCTAAAATTCAGAGCCTAAGGTACCACAAAACACTGGTCAGTGGATAACAGGATGGGTTCTACTCAATCAGCTTAAAATGTTTAGGAAAGACTGTCCAAAAAAAATCTTCAGAACATTTTCTCCTGATATTTACATTCTAAGTTTTTAAATCTGTGCACATTCTTTTTTTTTTTTTTAAAGATTTTATTTATTTATTTGACACACAGAGAGAAAGCACAAGTAGGCAGAGAGGCAGGCAGAGAGAGAGGCAGAAGCAGGCTCTCCACTGAGCAGGGAGCCCGATGCGGGACTCGATCCCGGGACTCCAGGATCATGACCTGAGCCGAAGGCAGTCGCTTAACCAACTGAGCCACCCAGGCGCCCTAAATCTGTGCACATTCTGTTTTTCTCAATCAATGGGTCTGAACGACAGACATTTTGCTTTTATTTCACTGTCTGTTTTACTAGATTTTTGTTTTGGGTTACTTGTATTTCTCTTGTTTTTCACATCTGAATCAGCCCTAACCCTCATAAAGTTAGCAAGCATGTCAAATGAATCTAAATTACTGGGAGGATTTTACATACTTTTAAGACAACTGGGCTAATGTAAGCATTGTACTCACAGAATAATATACGTTAGGCCACAGAACAAGCTTCAGCTCTTTAAGGTGAAAAAAAAAATCTCTTTAAACCCTTTTAACAGTCACCTTCTGCAAACAGAGTCGGGGCCAAATGATTCTCACTTTGTTTTGGAACATTTCGAATGATGTTCCAAAGCAGCTTAGATTCACGAAATTAGGCGAGTGAAGAAAGCCCGTGGTAAGAAGCAAGTATTATTAAATACCCTTTATTTAGGATAGATGAAGACCATCTTTCTGTAATGAAAGCAACACAAGGGCTTAAAATAATCTGCCTTCCCCAGGATGATTGCTTGGGCACTAGGGCACCTCCTTTGTGTGTGTGGAATCTGAGGAATTTGGGTGAGAATCCTGGAGTGTTGCAGTGTTGGGGAATCCTTCTTTGAATGTGGGACAATGGGGCCAGCTGCTTCTCCTGACCTTGATAAGCCACTGCATCCGTCATCCTGCCAGGCTCTCTGCTGCTTGCTCCGAGCTCCGCTGTAGCTAGGGGTGGCGGGGAGGAAATTCTCATTTGTTGAAGCCTGACACATCCCTAATAGCATTTCCTGAGCGGCCTCTAAAACGACTGTGTTGTAAAAAGCAACAGAAGGCTTCAGTTGGAACTGGTCACAGAAGACAATCTGGCTACCCCACAAGGTCTCCAGTGGCACTGAAAAGTCCCATTGGTATGAAAGGCCCTTTCATGGTCTGCTTTTTGTGTCTGGGATGGTCTTCCTTCAGGGCCAAGAAGATGGAGCTTTCTCTGGGGTCAAGGTACTCTCAGAAGTTCCTTTACAGCACACTGACAGCCACTCACTTCAATGACAGCCACTCACTTCAGTGACAGCCACTTCATGCCCTATATATCATTTTCTGCTCTGCTCAAGGATACCTGGCTCTTACATAGTAACACAAGGACCTCTCAGTGGGTCCACGGAAGAAGAATCGGCTTGGAGACAAAGTACCATTTTCCACACTTATCTTTCAATACCTTCATTTCAGGCTAATTTTTTAACAGGTCCTTTCAAGAGATGGGCATTTTTAAAAATCACCTGCTCAAGACAGAAAGACTTCCTTGTCTTCCCAGATGTGGCTTTCAGAGTCTTCTGAATAAAGGGACACACGGTAGGCTGCTTTCTTTAAGTAAATAATTCATGGTTTCAGTCACAATGTATTTATTCTCACAACAACCCTACTGGGAGGTACTATAATTGCCCCCCATTTCACAGATAAGTGAACTGAAGTACAAAGAGGTTGTCTGGCAAAGGCCGTGTTTGTAACTGGCAGGACCGGGATCTCAATGAGTTCCAACTCCTGGTCAATGCCGAAAACCACTCTACTTCTGCTAAACCTCTATGACCAGAACGGTTTATTCCATTATTGTACGAGCTCCAATCCTTTCTCCCTTCCAATGCAGAAAAGAAAGTATTATCTTCAGTGAAGCCAGGTCTAACCACCAGAGCAGTGGTCCTCAGTGGCCCCCCCCCCACCCAGGGGACACTTGGCAGTCTGGAGATATTTTTGATTGACTGGATAGGGGCGGGGGGGCGCTGCTCTCATCTAATGGGTAGATGCCAGGGATGCCGCTCAACATCCTACAATATACAGGGCAGCCCCCGCAATAAAGAACTGTCCAGAACAAAATGTCAATAATGACAATAGGTTAAGTCCTCTCAGGACAAAGATCTTCCCTCCATTCCTTTTCTCCACCACTGCCTTCAAGTCTATTGACTCTTTGCACCCAAAACTATTGAGGAGACCAACTTTCTTTTTTTTTTTTTTAAAGATTTTATTTATTTATTTGAGACAGAGAGAATGAGAGACAGAGAGCATGAGAGGGGGGAGGGTCAGAGGGAGAAGCAGACTCCCCGCCGAGCAGGAAGCCCGATGCGGGACTCGATCCTGGGACTCCAGGATCATGACCTGAGCCGAAGGCAATCGCTTAACCAACTGAGCCACCCAGGCGCCCCGAGGAGACCAACTTTCTTAAAGTTTCTTGCTCTTCCTCGACCTGACCTCCTCCCTGCAACCCCGGCCCCCCGAAAACTAACTGATTTATGTAGTCCTATCTCTACACTTGTACTCAGCTCATTCTACTTCATCTAATGCCTGCGCAGGCTCCAAAAGCTCTTTCAAGTAAAGTGTTGCCTGAGAAGACCAGCCTGCAGCAAGTATTTCCTCCTCGCCAGTCGGCCAGTTAAAATGCACCCCCAGCTCACATGTTTGATAATCGTGGTCACTGCCACTGCATTCCCACCGTGTGCTCCAGACTTTGGCCAAGCATTGGATATTTACTGATATCCTCAAGACAACCTCAAATAAAGACACCGTTCTCTCTGTTTTCCCCCACGACAAATCTGAAGCTTAGAGAAGTTAAAGGAATTCAAACGCTTCAGCCTGAGAAGTGGGAGAGCCAAGATTCAAGTCTGTATCCAGCTGACTACAAAGCTCAGGCTCTTTCTGAATGGGTCCCAGTGCCAGGCATAGGAAAAGCTCAAGTCTCACACAAACCCTCAATTCTCCCAAAGTACCTTGGCAGAGTGTTCAATAAACACCCACTGGTAGATTGATCTCACGGTAACAACCTCTCTGGAGTTCAGAGGTCACTCTGCAAATGAGGTTCCCACCATACAAATTTCTCTTTTATTACCCCCACACATAAACACATCATTCTTGATTTTCCCCACTGCATATGTGTGTGTGTGTGTGTGTGTGTGTGTGTGTGTGTGTGTATATATATATATATATTTAACAGCTTTATGAAAGTATAATTGACATACCATAAACTGCACATATTTAAAATGGGCACTTTGGTAAGGTAAATCTGACATATATACATAATCCTGAAACCATCTCCAAAATCAAGTAAATGAGATACCCATCGCCCTGAAAAATTTCTTCACAGTCCTCTCCTTACCACCACCCCCATCTACCCCCAACTATACCCAGCCAACGGCTGATCCGCTTTTTGTCATTGTAAATTAATTTGCATTTCCCAGAATTTTACATAAAAGGCATCATGTAGCACATATACTCTTTTTTTTCCTTTGGCTTCGTTCATTTAGCATAATACTTTTTTTTTTTTTAAAGATTTATTTATTTGACAGAGAGAGACACAGCGAGAGAGGGAACACAAGCAGGGGGAGTGGGAGAGGGAGAAGCAGGCTCCTGGCCGAGCAGGGAGCCCGATGTGGGGCTCGATCCCAGGACCCTGGGATCATGACCTGGGCCGAAGGCAGACGCTTAACGACTGAGCCACCCAGGCGCCCCATTTAGCATAATACTTTGAGACTCACCCATGTTAGGGTGCTTCAATAGTTCATTCCCTCTTACTGCTGGATATTATTCTATTGTATGGATATGCCACAGTCTAGCCATCCAAATGGTGAGGGACATGTGTGTTGTGTCTAGTTTAGGGATATTACAAGTTGCTATGAGCATTAGTGTACAAGTCACCATTCTCTTTTAAATACGGCTGCATCCAAAGAAGAATTTTGCCAGGTCATGAAACTGTGTTAAATTTGAACGCTTTTTCCAGCACCGAGCATGCTCTCCTATTGAGTACACATTGCAGAAATGGCTAGGAGCATGTTCTTCCAGGACAGATGGCTTGTCTTGTCATTTGGACTCTTCCCTTAGTAATAATTTAACCTTATTTCACTTTCCTTATGTGTAAAATCAAGATACCAGAACCTCCTTCACAGGGCTGTTACAAAGATTAACTGATGATGATAATCCATACACAGTCATAACCTGCTGCCCAGCATATGGTAAGTGTTCAATAACTATGTGATATGATTACTGTTAACATGAATATCTATTGTGAAAAATGACTAGGCTTCATTATGCCTTCAAACAGAAATTCCTATTATTTCTGCCAAATTCCTCTATAGTGATTTTACCTAAAAGTAATCACACCACCACTTCGAAATCAGACAGCAAACAAAAGATGATCTAACACAGTGCTTCTTAAACTTTTTTTAAATTATGCCACCTTTGGGCGGGGGGAAGCTTTTAATAAAAGTCTCAGAAGAGGGGCGCCTGGATGGCTCAGTTGGTTAAGCGACTGTCTTCAGCTCAGGTCATGATCCTGGAGTCCCGGAATCGAGCCCCGCATCGGGCTCCCTGCTCAACAGGGAGTCTGCTTCTCCCTCTGACCCTCCCCCCTCTCATGTGCTCTCTCTCTCTCTTTCAAATACATAAATAAAAAATCTTTAAAAAAAAAAAGTCTCAGAAGAATTGACACATTGTGCCTAAAAACACATCAAATATAAGCTTTTCCCCCAGCGTCTAATAGGACAGAACCAGTGAGGACATGTTGCAACCTTCTAACTAGCAGCTCACTATGAGTCACCTGATTATTCATTCATCAGAGAGAAGTAAATGAACGGATTCGGTGAAACCCAACTAGTTTCCAGGAAGACTGTGATAAATAATTCTTGCACACTGGTTTACTTAACCCCACCCCGCCCCCCATCAGCCTGGCCCCTAACATCCACCCCTTGTACCTCCCTGCCCGTGTGCAGGCAAGTCTGAAAAGGGAGTGTTCGGAAGGCAAGTAATCGGCCCTGGGTGGAGAAGAAACATGCTCTATAATTTCAGCCTGGGTGACCATCTGTGAGGAGGCCAGCAAGAGATCCTGCACTGGGCGGCCTGACCTGGAACAGTAAGCTTCCCACTAAGAGATGATGGGCACACTGCATAGACACTGATGTAATCGGAAGAACGGTAGGACAGGGCAAAGTGTCAAGGAATTCTCCTAGAGGAGAGAGCCTGGAGGGGGACTTTGTGTGAGTTTCCAACCCTGGCTGGGAATGAAGTGCCCGGTGGGTTTGGTACGTGCAGCTGGAGAGCTCAGGAGGTGACTCGGTCAGCTGGAGAAGAGCTCCTCGGAGTGAGAGCCAGCTATGCCCTGCTACCAAACAGGCCTGGGGGTATGACTTAGGTTCCCAAAACAGAGGATGCAGAGCAGGAACACCCTCATGGATGCTCTGCTTTCTGATTACAGTATGCAGAGGGCTGCAGGATAGCTTCATGCAGACACGGCGGAAAGGCTAGTCTCTCTTCCCAGTGCATCTGCTCCTCAAATCCCTGCCTTCTCTCAACAGCCTTGACCAACCCCCATGACTAGGTCCCCAATTCATGTTCCCATCACACCTGTTAGCTCCCCTCAGACATTTACCATAGTAAATACACAGACTTGTATGATCATCTGATTGTCTGTTCCCCAGCTACACTGCACGCTCTAACAGGGCTGTCTTTTTGCTCACCACTTATATCCTTGGCACTCAGCCCAATGCCTAAGGCACATAGTAGGTGCTCAATAAATGCATGCTAAATTAATGAATGTAGGGGCGCCTGGGTGGCTCAGTTGGTTCAGCGACTGCCTTCGGCTCAGGTCATGATCCTGGAGTCCCGGGATCGAGGCCCACATCAGGCTCCCTGCTCGGCAGGGAGTCGGCTTCTCTCTCTGACCCTCCTCCCTCTCATGCTCTCTGTCTTTCATTCTCTCTCTCTCTCAAATAAATAAAATCTTAGAAAAAATTAAATTAATGAATGTAATGCGTTGAATTCACGAATGTTTAATTTCCATTCTTTTGTTCTGCACCTGGGCATGACCAGTAGGCAATCTTCCTATTGAGTACCTACCGTGGCCAAGGATCCAGGGCAGTGCCTGGCATGTGGAGGAATTCAATAAATGTCCGCTCTCTTAAAAAATCTAAAATGATCTGCACCTAAGCAAAAGGCTATCTCTACTCAGAATGTTTAGCTGCTTCAGGAGAATATTCCTTGATGACAATATCTCCCTCAAAACTTCCACACCACATTAACTCGCCCACCCACACACATATAGACATAAATACACACCAGAAACATACAACGTGAGGAGGAAAAATGGAGTTTGGTCAGTTTTGTGGCAAGGAAAACTTACGAAGAAACATCTACCAAATTGGGAGTAAGGTGATAAGAAGTTCAGTTGCCACATAGGAAATAAGGGGGGAAGCCAGATTCTGTGCTTCGGGACTTCCAAAGTAATGTTCTGAGGTTTGAAAGTAATTTACCTTCTTTTGTTCAGCAGTCATACTACCTACCAGTCAAGAAGTACAAGTAGCCAAAATTTCAATACAAAGTTGAAGTATCACCTAAGAGCAGCTCATACTTTGGCAAAAATTGCCAAAACTTACAAAGATGTTTCCCTTCACCACCAAGATTTAATTGTCTAAGAACAACTCTGGAGTCAGGCAGAGGGTGGACAAATTTGGGAGCAGGAGTTCTTATTAACCCTAGCATCTCTTCATATGGAGAGAAACCAATTATCTCACTTTATGGTTGAAAAGAGCAGACATCTAAGACTGCCTTATTTTGTGTGAGAATTTCTAGAATTGAAATTTCCTCCTAAAGAGGATCATTATATTTATCTGATACAGAATACTTTTAACATAAGAGAGTCAAAAACCCATAAAATTTTCCATTCTAAAGCTTCTCATCTATGTGCATATAGCATGATATAGATTAGATAAAAATATGGTAGATAAATATGTGGATAGATATATGTGTATGGACTGATAGGAATAGATACACATATATATGACTGATGGATGAATGGACTGACTGATAGATAAGCAGATGGACAAAATGATTTACATGGGTTGGGCCCAAGGCAAAACTGAATTCAGCTTCCCTCAACCCAACCTCCAAAGTTTCTGTCTTCCTCCCCTTTGCTTCTCTGCACAGTGGTTCCCAATATCCCTCTTTCCTCCAACCCACCAGACCAAAATTTTCCAGGAAGAAAGATCTGATAAAATAATTACCCCTAATGTGCATGTAAATGGCTAACTAAATATGGAGAGGATCCTAAACAGAAAAACACCTATGTTGACCTGACCACGGCCAGGGTCCTAAACCGTGTTACCCAAGTCCTGTGTTTCAGAATGTGAAGAAGGCTTTTAGGATCAGGAGACAGAATCCAGCAGCTCTCAGTACATGGGTCTAAGCATGTAATCATTCTTTCTCAGTACATTGATACTATTACTGTCAACTTGGTTAGCTGTGAAGCCGACTTGAACAGAATACCCTTCCCCCTGTGGTCCAACCACAGCTAGCCACGTGAGGAGCTTGTGTGAGATTTGAAAGTAGAAGTGAAGTCCAGTCCATTACTCTCAGTTGGTAAACAGGTGGAAGGTGCCTAATGGGCCCCAGCTTGCCCCGTCTCCCTCTGCTCTCTCTCGCTTGTCTTCTCAATGATGGCCCTGCCAACAGCAGTGGCCCCAGCCCACCACCAGACACTTGGCTACAGATGGCAGAGATGGGAACGACACAGCCACAGAAGCAATGGCCTTCAGATCCCTCTCATGTGCTTCCTTTCCTGGTCCCTTTTGGATAGCCTCCAGATGGAACTTTCTGTAACCCTCTGACACCCCCCACTCCACCAAGACTTTCACTTCCCCAGCTCCTCTCATATTTGAGGAAGGGCCAATTTCCGTAGATCCCTTAATCCCATAACACTCACCAAGGCTCTGCTTCTTTGAAACCTGGTTGATAAAGAGGATAATATAGAGAAAAGACCTCAGTCCATACCTGCTGTGCATACCACTGATCCCATTTGTGGAATCACTTGGAATCTCATGCAGCTAGACCCAAGGACCGGAAAACTGCCCGCTAACGAACGTGCATCTACAGTCCCACACATATGACCCATCTGCACACCAGCACCACACTGAACCCCTGCCAGTCTTCACACCAATCTGACTATCACGGCAGATAGCTCTCTACTGTGCACCAAGGGCCCCAAATGGCTAAGTTTCCAATATTTTGCTAGTTGAACAAATAACTCTTGAGTAATGATAATTGACTTCCTTCCTGTGAGTTTGGTTCTCACCCAAAAGATAAATCTTCCCAGATTCCATTTAGCCAAGTACCAGTAAATTCATTTATCAACATGTATTAAACCAGTGGTCACCAACTGGGTTCCTGAAAGCTGATTCTGCCCCACAGGCATGTTTGGTTTCGCTGTCAGACTTTTCCAAAGCTTTGGACTGGTTCCAGTGTTTGAAACATTGGGGGATTTCCCCTAAGATTCCACATTTCCAACTTCTAAAAGACCGGACAATCTTGCCCCCTTCCCGCCCCAGCCCCACTTTCCCACGTGGCAACCATCTCAGTGTCCACTGCGCACTCCATGTACTACTACCTGCTTAGGCCCTGAGAACATTCAGGGTTGCAGCCACCAACTTGTATTCATTCTTAGGAAGTCTGTACTCACGGGCCTCCAAGGCTTGAAGACATAGCCTTTGTGTGATGTCTCCGTTCCCTCAACTGTTTTATCCTGGGATGTTTCTCAGCTGGTGACTTGTGGTTTTCATTAGTCCCTGCCAGTGAGGGCCATTTACGTCTGGGGTTGCCAGAAATGCCTACGTTTTCCAGGTCACAGTGTTGCACAGCTCTTATGTCCAAGTAGAGGTGATTAAGAAGAGGCACATACCTTAAGCAATCAAGGGGCCGTATCAACACGTCCAAGAGCAGGCTGTAACATCACCCAGCTCGGCAGCTCCAGGGAAGAATCACCCTGTCAGAGCCTGTGGAGCACGTCTGTTACTCTCCCCCGAGGAGAGCAGTTTAAGGAAGATATATATATATCTACTTTCTATTATTCTAAACACTGGCCAGTATTGTTTTCTCTTTCTTTACATCATGAGACAGCAAAAGGAAAAGCAGAAACGGCTGCACAAGGGATGTTCTCAAGCGAGAGTGCTTTGCAGGCCAGATGCCCAAGCCTGAAAGAAGAAAGCAGGAGCATCAGAAAGACATGCAAAAACTCCACGAAAAGTCCGATTCTGCAAACTGTGGTCGGGCACCTGGGTAAGCGACTTCCCTCCTTGCTGCCCTGGTTTTCTGGTCTACAATCAGTCATCAGAAGAGCACTGCAGTGGGAAAGAAGTAAGCACTGCATGCAAAGCGCTCGGCAGAGGGGCTGGCACACACGTTCAATGAAGGCTCAAATTACTGTTATTGTATTATTATTATCAGCAAAGACAATTCATGCCAAAATTAAAAGCACATTCCACCCGAAGAGGGAGAGGGATGCCTTTGGCAGCCACTCCAGTGGCTGTAAATCAAGACATTTGTAAATCATGATCTGTTCGTTGGGGCTTGTTTGGGATGCAGTTTGGAGACTGTTTGTGTTTGGTTTGGTTTAAGAGTAACCAGCAAATACATTTGCTAGAAAATGTGGTAATAAAACTGTTCATCTGTGTAGAAACATGGTGTGGCTCATTAGACACCTAAAACCATTTCATAACCTACAAGGTTTCATACCCTAAACTTTCTACCCAAATGTTCAAACAGAAAATAAGAGAAATGCCCCCATGACCGGCTCGGCACACCCTGGGATCGGGGGTAGGACTGGCTAGGTCTCTGGGAAAGTTTGAAAAGCACTCTGTTCAACCTGAACCTCAAGATTCAACCACAAGTCATCTGAAAAGGGGCAAGCTCAGTGAAATACTCATATGTTTAGTTGGTCGGCCAAGTAGCACCCCAAGATTTTAAAAGCACAGGCCGGTTTCTGGTTCAGAGCCCAAAAAACTAAGAGTTGTTCACCTCCAAAGACTTGCATTTCCATTTTGTCCCCCTCAAGATAAACTAATAGCAAGGACATTATCCCCACTTTACAGGACAAGAATCTGAGTAACTAGGTGCAATGAAAAAAATGCTTTGATTGGATTTATAAATTTCAAAACCCCAAGGTATTATTACCTTGATAAGGAAAGAAATTCCACCAGAAACTTGGAGAGGGGGAAATGGTTCATAATGGTAGAGCTTCGTTAACAAAACTTTTTTGTAAAAAAGACACCCACAGTCGGGTAGCATCCATTTGTTAACTGAAGGAACATCCCACATTCAATGACTTTTTTCTAGCTTTATGATCATTATGAGCTCTATGCCTCAACAATCCTTCCCCAATTAACACAGATTCTATGAAAAGATCATTTGGTGCCTGGTAACCTACAATGAAGGTTCATTCATTGACTTGCTCAATATTTAGGCAGCGGCCTACGGCATGTCAAGCCCTTGTTAGCCTAGAGGTCCAAAGATGATTAAGCCATAGCCCAGTGAGGGAGAGAGAATTGCAGACACAGACTTCACAAGGCAGGGCACTTCATGCTTCACAGAAGGATCGCTCAAGGGCTCAGGAAGCAGAGGAGGACCTGACCCGGCCAGCCTTACCTGGGGCATTATCACAAGACTCAACAAAATGAGGGCATTTGATCTAGGTCTACGTCAATCAAGGGAATGTTACCAGCTGGTAGAAGGAGGGGGGTTTTCCAGGTATTCAAAGCAGAAGGAATAGCATGTTATTAGCCCAGGGATGTGAGACATTCATGAGTAACAGAAGTGAGGATGAGTTGGGAAGAATGATTACGGCCAATTTAGGAAGAACTATGTCTCAAAGCTTGAGTGTTTTGCCCACAGCAAAGGGGCAGATATGAAAAGCTTTTTAACAAGAAACTGGCCTAACTGGATCAGTGTTTCAGAAAGAGAAGTTCTAAATGTGGACTAAAGAAAGCAGGGATCTGCATGCTAGACTATTCATCAAAGATAAGAATGTACAATTTATTCCGTTTAACATTCTTCTGTTACTTACCCATGTCCTCTACCCCAACCACCTCATAACTATTACTGGGTCATTATAAATTCATCAACTCAAAGTAATAGGGATGCCAACCTTTCTGGAAACTCAAAGGTGCAAATGTGGAAAATGGAAGCAAAAAAACGTCTCCTCTCTACCTGAAAGGAAAAATTAAATGCAAACTTTCTGACAGATGATGGCTTCTATAGAGCTTTTTTTTTTTCTTTTTTTTAACTTGAGTTACTTTTAAAACTTGACATCACTGACAAGCACAGATGAGGTGGGGAAAATTTTTTTTTTTTTTAAAGATTTTTTATTTATTTGAGAGAGAGAGAATGAGAGAGAGAGAACACATGAGAGGGGGGAGGGTCAGAGGACGAAGCAGACTCCCTGCCGAGCAGGGAGCCCGATGCGGGACTGGATCCAGGGACTCCAGGATCATGACCTGAGCCGAAGGCAGTCGCTTAACCAACTGAGCCACCCAGGCGCCCGGGGAAAATTTTTTTTTGAACATATTAAAGATGGTAGAGATGAATCAACTGGCAGTTATAGTAAAAAAAAAAAAAAATTCAAGTTCCCTTTTAAAACAAAGAAGCGCATATCTGCTTAGTAACTATAGTGCTCATCAAGGCAATCACACATCATTCAAAATGATCACAAACCCGTATTTTCCATTGCAGTTCCTCTAGAGGTTTTTTGTATGAAAGGTGTACACTTCAACAAGGCTGGCAAGGCTCACTGAAAGCAGCTACTTAGTTATTTTTCTGCCTCTCACAAAAGTGGATGAAGCATTTTCCTAAGCTTTGCTGAAGCCCTCATCACAGGATCACACTGTGGACAGAGTTGAAACACGGCAAGTGACGTGACCACCGGGTTCGCTCCATTTGCGGATATTCCCGCCACGTGCAGATGTTTTGCTCTCTGGAGTCTTGGAAACAAATTACTTTATTTATCAGTGGGAAAACGGAGGAGTCCGTTTAACGGGGACAGACCAAATACCCTCTTACAAACAACACTGCAGTCTTTCTTCTAAGTTCTGGCCTTGAGTTTGCAACCGGACTCACCTGGGCAATCACAAGCCTAATTCAGAAGACCGAAGGTTTTACTAGAAGTATTAACTTCTCAGGTCTTATATTCCTATTATTTACACAGAGAGGAACATCATACACTTAGAAAGGCTGGAGATACATGCTTTTAAATATGCCTCCAGATGGAGTCTTTGAAAAGACTCAATTCCCCGGAAGCCAATGGATTACATTCCAGAAGCTCTCTAAAGTAAACACAAGGACAGATCAAGTGGGGAACAAAATGGTAGCAACAAACAGGCCAAGAAAGGCCAGGAATACCATGATTTCACAGAGCTGTGTGAAGGAAGGGGAAAAAAAAAAAGTGTCAATTCTCTATTTCTTCTCCAGCTTCAAATCAGAAAAATGTTAAAGGTTTTAAATCAGAGGCTTCAGCAAATGAATCTAAGAATCTTATACATGTAAAACTGCATACTGTTAAAGCATTCAGGAAAAAAAAACAACTCTACATTTGAACCTACACCTTGGGAATTAACTAAAGAAAGTGTGGCTCTAATCACATGTTCTGCAAACCAAGTACAATCAAAGATGAGTTTTTAAGAATTCGAGCATATCGGGGGGGGGCGGGGATCAGAAAGATAAAATGTAGTGCGTGAGCATGTTTTCAATCTCCTCTTGTCCCGGTTCTTGCAATGGGGCAGTGGGGCTGCAGAAAGGAACTGAAGCCCTTGCTCTGTCACTAAATACCTGCCTGACCTTGGACTTGGGTCTGAAATTGCTCTTGGTCTCAGCTGTTCATTTGGTGAAAAAGAGAGCTCATGAGAAGGAGATGAGAAGAAATTGAACTCAAGAGTCTAAAGGCAATTCTAGTTCTAATAAGGCTACTCTCCTGAACAGTCTTATAAGTTCGTCTTGCTTAGCCCCCACACCTGTTTGAAATTCAGAGTTTCTAGATGTGCTAGATAATCAGCTGCTTGCAGATGGAGTTAAACTTTCTGAAGAAAACGTTAAAAAAACAAAACACTTAAAACCTAATACCAAGACACTTTGCCGTCCAGTATTTGTTTGAAAAATGTTTGCTCCTAAGTGACGAAGCCAAATGGGAAAAAGACAGATGCCATCTCTAAGTCTCTGGTAGATTGTCTGCAACATGGCCACAGCAGTCCTTTCCCCATATGCCTGATGCTGACCAGTCCCCTCCCTCATGGACTCTGGGTTTAGTCAGGTGGCCTATTTTGACCAAAAGAATGTGGTGGAAATGACAATGGCAAGGCTTTCAAGCCTAAACTGTGAGAAGCCTGGCTGTTTCCACTTACGGCCTTCTTGGGACACTGCCGTCACACAAACAGGCCTGTGCTAACCTGCTGGAGAGGCCTTCCCCCAGGACTACCTAGCCCCGCTCTCTCGCCCCCGCGGAGTGTCCGGCTCCTAGAGAGTGCTCACGAGGTGGCAGATCTTACTTGGACAAGCAGAGCACGCACTGACCTGAAGAGGCAAGTAGTGTGAAGTAACACAGAAGAACGAGAAAGGACACACTGGCAAGATGGACGTGAGCTCCGCAGTGTTCACTGGCTGACAACTGTCTGGCTTAGGAGACCTGCTGGTTCTCTGTTCCTTGCCCAGTTCTCTCCAGTTTGAACAGAGCACAGCCCTGTGCCCCGTTTCAGGTGTGGACAACACACGCCACAGCTGAGGACATCAGACCCACACAAAGGGGTTTCCTCCCAGAGCAGCAGTCAGATCAATACTACCTGGAAATTATGGGAATTAGCCTCCCCCAATTACTAAAATTGCAAAGCAACTATCCAGAGATCTTATCTCAGCAGGGATAAGGCCAGTTAAATGCTGGCTGGTTTTTAGAAATTGTGTATTAAGTCAGAGACCTTATCTTGAAATGGGCCTACTTCTGCTGAACTCTCTCCCAGCTTGCTAACAGCTGTGCTGATCCGTGATTCACAGGCCCCATGCTGTCAGTGTTGCAAGGCTGGAGCAAGCGAGTGAGCACTGTGGAAGGGAAGGAAGTCATTCATTTCTTCACTGTGGAAGGTGAGCTTGTGTCGCCGTCCATAAGAAGTGGCCACCAACGCTTGGTCATAGAGCAGCTTCGGCAACACTCACCACCACGGTCTCTGACTACCTGAGGCAGCACCTCACTGCAATGTCTTCAGATCTTTAGAAATACACTCTCATTTCATCTTCATATGGAAGATACTATTATTCTCATTTCGTAGCTCAGTAAATCAGTTCAGCAAGATTGTGTGGCCGCAGGACTTATATATGCCAGGGCTGGGCCGGGACCGCGGGTCCGGCGGACTCCACAAAGTCTGAGTTCTTAACAATTCCTAAAATAAAGTGGTCAGCTTCTTCTTGGCATCTTGAAAGAGAACTCAAAAATGTAGATACACTTTCAAAATCTTGTCTTGAAGAAAAAGCACATTGGTTTTTGTGTCCACGTGGCTAACGTGGTAACATGATTGGCCAATGCAACATTACGGACAAAGAAACACTAAAAATGATAAACTTGCATAACATCCCTGTCTGAATAAAATCCTGCCTCTTTTCAGGTGGCAGAACATGTTACAAAAGCACATTATTCCAAGTGCACATGCTTGACAAACAACAAACACTCAATTTTTAAAATAATCTTTAAAGGTGAATATTTCTGATACTCAATGAACAAGAGATCTGTCTCAAACTTCCCAGGAGAGCTGTTTGTATTATTACTATTCCTGTTGTTGTTTTGCTGCTGTGTGATTTGTTCAGAAGCCCTGTGGCTTCGACTCCTGCCATGCTGGAACACTGGGCCAAGCTAACCTGCTGGGGAGGTCTTCCCCCTGAACACCCACCCTCCCCCACAGCAGGACGCCTGGCTCATAGCAAGTGTTCGCTCAATGGCAGGTTTTACTTGGATAAACCCAGCTTGGACCGGCTGGAAGAAGCAAGTAGTGTGAGGTAACCCAAGACAATGAGAAAAGACACAGGAGGCTGAAAACAAGCCACCTAGATCTTTCCACTTGCCCGCGACTTGTCTTTGTCGGTATTATGTGGCAAGGTCAACTTCCCACCTGTGATACTTTGCAGAGGGAGGCAACAACCTGTCGTTTTTAGCTTAGGGTTTCTTCACACAGAACCGAAGGGGAGCCTTATAGCTGGCACTCCGGCGGTGTCAATCATAAACGGATCTACAGGCGCCCACGTGATCTACAGCCGGTGGGTGCCCTGGCTGCCCCTGTTTTGTTATTCTGATTCCATTTCCTCCTCTCTAGGCTGGTTGTCTCAGAACTCCGGCTGGAGGCCACTATTGCAAACCTAGCATTCTCTCCCTCTTGCAAATCATAGAATTCTCCTGTTTAGCTGAAAATAAAGCAAAAGGTGTTGTGGCAAGTGGCCAAGTGTGTACTTGGCAGGAGGACAGATTTAGAGTTAGTGGAGATGGACCGGCTGAGAGGTGTTGCAGAAATCAAGTGAACACCAAGACAGGTCATCTGGATGGCCAACTTTAACCTCCGGGAAATAGCTTCCCAAGAAGAGCTGAAAGATACTTTGTAGCAATGTCATGGGCATTTGCAAGGGTTTTGTTTTGTATAGTATTGTACCATGCACAATACTATGAAATGATTCATGGTCAGACCCAGCATGAAGCCTACCTCTAGGAATGTAATAAGTAATAATCCTTCTGTACAGGCTACCTGCCATCCAGGCCTACTAGAAAGGTTTGTGCTATATTAGCTAATTTAATTCTGACAGGAACCTCTTCATGAACCCGCTTCATCCATGGGAATGAGGCTTGAAGCAAAAAAATGTGACCACTTTTATACTGTTACTATTGTCAACAGATGTATCTGGTTATGTCCAAGTTTAAAGTAACCATAAAAAATGTGGATTATTTTTAAACTTCAGCAAATTTAATTTATGCAGAAATATAACACTGATGACATATTTTTACTCCAGGAATATATTTTCAAAAACTTTTATTTTACTTACTTTACTTTCTTCTGACAGACCCAAGATTGTAAAAGCACATCATAAATTTCTGTCTATGTGTGTGTATCATAAATGAATGCATGCACACACATACACCTAGGGTAAGCGTGATGGCTATTTCAAAAAAATACCTCTAAAACACTGGAAGTTCTCTCTCTCGTAGGATTTTTGTTTATGTAGTCAATCCACTCAAATCAATTAAGAGTTTGGCATAAAGATCTTTTAAATTAATGTAAATTAAAGTTACTTTTCTTTCAGAAATCTCAGAAGGCGGGATTAACTGGGGATTACCCAAGAGTTGAAAAATCAAAATTGAAAATAACTGATTTAAGAAAAATTGAAAACTGATCTCTGAAGAAAGGCATACCATCTGGGAAAAGATTCAATTTTTGGATTCCAGTATCAATATAAATATAAATAATCTCTGAAACTTCAGAGTTAAATCCAAACGAATGCTTTTATAACTGCTACGTGCAAATTCGTACGAATTCTATTTTATCACATATAAATAACATATTAGAATCACCAGAACAGCACCTATCAATACAGTTAAGTGGAGAAGAAAGAGACAAGGGCAAGAACTTTCTGGTAATCTCCCGACATATATTGAATTGAAATTACTTACTGCAAATGGAGCCTAGTGTAACTTTCTCTCCCACCCAGCTAGAAAAGGGATCTCAAGAGGTGCGAGCACTAAAAAGGGAAAAAAGACTTTACATAAAATATCCAATCTAAATATAAAACCATATAAAATATTAAGACTGTGATTTGAATGTTCCTGAGACTGCTTTAAAGCTTCCATTTATGATCTGACCCTTTCAGCCTAAATGCTAATTTATTTGTTTTTAAGCCTGTTTTTATGAACAAAACAGGCTCTCATTTTGGTCGTCTAAGTGGGTGTAGTAAACACCCACTTAGTTAAGTTGTGGAAGTAAGAATTTAAGTAAATAAAAATAGTGTCAATAAAAAGCTACTTCAGTCTGCAAATGATTCCGTCATTCAATTATTGTAAATTGGTAGGTAGTGCATTCTGCAGTGTCTGTCAGCATTCCCTTCCTTTGGACTGAATAAATAATTGAAGAATAAATAATTGTGCCTGCACCTGGGCTCAGGAGCCATTTTTATAGATTGCTAATGACAATGTATTAATATGCTGTTCTGGTGATTCCAGTATGCTATTTATATGTGATAAAATAGAATTCGTACGAATTTGCACATAGCAGTTATAAAAGCATTCGTTTGGATTTAACTCTGAAGCTTCAGAGTTAATAACAAAAACTGCATAGTTTTTTGTGTTGACACCGTGATGGTACAACACCCTTTACTACGCTCTGGAAGACAAGGCAGGAGTAACGATGCTGTGGGTATTTACTATTCAGACCTCCATGACAGAAAGAGACAGCTTTGTCTGCTTGTGTTTTCCAAAGAAAATAAGTCAGGCGGTGACCATTACCATCACAAAATGGTGGAGGGTAAGGCTCAGAAAGCGACTGTTTCAATTAACAAATGATGAGTCAGGAAAAGAATAACCCCAATGGAAAATGGGGATGGCGCTTCTGCTTGCTACGGGAACTCTCCTGGTCCCTGTCCTACTGCCTCTCCACCCGTCCATTCAGCAAATGTTCCACGAAGGACTAAGGCTATACTTGGTCCCCGGGGCTTTAAAAACTTGTCAAGACCGACAGGTTCCTTTTCTGTATAATTCTAACAGGTCTCTTCAGGTGGAGAATGTGATAATGATATTCTTATCATTACTTTTAATCAGCAACAGTTCCCGCTCACTGAGCACCCACTGCACAGGAGGCACTTAAATCCTTAAAACAATCCTGCTCCACTTTACAGCTGAGAAGCTCTTACAGGTTAAGCAACTTGCCCAAGGTCCTGCCTACAGAGGGAAATAGGTAAAAAGAAGCCAGGATTCAAATCCAGGCTCTCTTCACAGAATGCAACACCACCTCTCCCTGGCTCCCCTAACCGCAGGCCCACCACAGCAGAAAGAGGAAGGAATTAATCAGAGCTCACTTTGAGGGACGATTAGCCAGCCCACCTGAATTTCCTCATCTGTAAAAGGAAGAAAAAAATCACATCCACCTCAGAGGTGTGCGGTGATGGTCAAATAGTTGGTATCAGTACAGTTCTTAGTCCCCTGACATATCCTAGGTGCTCAGAAAATATTAACAATTGTCATTGTTTCAAGAAAGGGAAGTTTCAATGATAGTGAACAGCCTCAGAATAGAGAAGACAGACTTGCATGAAACAATTTTGAAACCCGTTCAAGATGTAAGAAATGTAAGTCATTTTTCCCATTCCATAATACCTATAATTTGTTCCACATAATTTAGCATTTCATTATACATCACCTTACACTGTTACCTAATTGTCTGACCCAGCAAGGCTCTGGCTTACCCCAGGGCATGGCCCCCTTTTGTCTCTCTCTGTCTGTCCTAGTCCCCTGTGACCAGACCCCCAGTACTTGTTGACTTAACATCAATTAATATTTGCACTGAAAGTCTTACTTACAGGAAACATAACGGGATGAGATCAAAAGCAATGTAGAAATTGGTTTATTCGAGAAACGGATCTGGCTATCTGTGTTTTCTGTTCATCCAGCCTAATCATATCAACATCTGTTCACAAGTATGTCAGGATTTTAGCAAAACACTTGACAAGATCTTTCCAGTCAGCCTCATAGCATGATAAAGAAATAGAGAGGGAAAACTGTCAGTGGGAACTCTGACCCAAAGGGACCTACTAATGGGTCTAAGTCAACTCAAGGCAAGCAGGTCCACAGAGATGCACCAAAGAGTTCTTCCTGCTGCTGGTCTGTCAACAAAGCCATCACAGACACCAGGGGCATGCGCATGTTTACCAAATCTGAGGGAAGCCTGAAGCTGAGAGAGAATGATCTGACAGATCTCAGGGGCAGAATACAAAGCTATCTCATCAGCTGGAATTTGGGGCCAAATCCATTAACAAGAAATTTAATACAAGGGCGCCTGGGTGGCTCAGTGGGTTAAGCGTCTGCCTTTGGCTCACATCATGATCTCAGAGCCCCGAATCGGGCTTCCTGCTCAATGAGGAGTCTGCTTCTCCCTCTCCCTCTGCCCCAGCTCGTGTGTGTGCGTGCACGCTCTCACTCTCTCTCTCTCAAATAAATAAATAAAATCTAAAAAAAAAAAAGAGAAACGAAAAAAGAAATTTAACATAGAAATATGTAAAAGTTGTGGTTAAATCACTCAAACAGGGGGCGCCTGGGTGGCTCAGTCAGTTGAGCGGCTGCCTTCGGTTCAGGTCATGATCCCAGAGTCCTGGGATCGAGCCCCAAATCGGGCTCCCTGCTCGGCAGAGAGCCTGCTTCTCCCTCTCCCTCTGTCTGCCGCTCTGCCTACTTGTGCTCTCTCTCTCTGTTAAATAAATAAATAAAAATCTTTAAAAAAAAAAAAATTTACCAAACAGGATAGAGATGTTTAATTAGTAGCCCATGCAGAAATCTTTCCAAGATTTTCACTGATTGTAACTACACTATGAATTAGTGAGATAAGGTTACCCACACGCTAACTGATTAATTTTAGGTAACCCAAAGAGAAATGAAACAACACTCCCATCAATTAAGCACACAGCAGTAGGCGTTCATCAGAGATAGATAAGCACTGAAGGATCTGGTAAAAATAATTCGTTCAGAGAGAGGGACCCACTCACTTCCAGGGCCTGTTATACGTTTTTATGGATTTGCAGATGAATAGGCTCCCAGAAGATAAATCTTACTCACATTCCCATTCAGTTCCTTCAACAGCCATGTGCGTTCTTATGGTTAGTGCCCTGAGCTCACCAGGTTAACAATTATTACTGGTATCCTCACTGGCAGGCAAACAGAATGATCCGACTATAGAAGCCTAAGGGCGGGCTAACTCAGACTCCTATAAAATTTGTTTGGTGATTTTCTCCAAGCTGCAGCAATTTTTTTTTCACTCTTTCCTATAAGAAATAGCCACTTGATATCCCAAAATAAATCTTAACACACAGGCCTGGTTCACTACTACATTTACATTAAGTTTCACTGGGAAATGTAATAGGATTAGATATCACTTGGGACATGGTGTTTGCTGTGATGTGACAACATCTTTTAATAGTGTCTGCAATTAAAGGTAGGAGGAGACACAGTATTTTTTACTGTTTTAAGCAGAGGAAGTGGGAGAGGGATGGAGACTGGCAGAAGTGCCAACATAATACCTTGTATTCTGGATCAGGAAGAGATACTACTTTTGAGGTTTTATAAAATGTGCTTAGTGGGTAAAATCACACCAAAAGAAACTAAGACTAAAGTCTGATCCAACAGATGGAAGGAAGTAGAAGAGAGACCCAGGATACATGGAAAAAAGGGAAAGTCTGAAGCCAATAAAGGAAAATCCATGTTCGTGCTCCTTAGCTTTCCATTTAACTCTGCAAAAAAGAAAGCTACGTTTGTACACATTAAAAAAACAGAATCCAGCTCAGTTGCTCTAACATGTATTCCACTCTATAATTAATTAAATGGGGGAGATTTAGAACCCATGTGAATTTTTGAGACCACATTGATGAATTTCAGAAAAAGGAGTAAATGTGTATAATATTAATTATAACATATACATAACATTTAATGAGCAATCCCTACAGCCAAATACTGTGCTAAACATTTTGTTTGGATTTCCTTGTCTCCCCTTTCAAGGAATCCTTCAGGGCAGGTACCTGGGGATCAGGCATTCAAACAAGTTTGACTTCAGTGGGGGCGGGAGGCTTTCCTGCGCTTAACCTTGCCCTTCAGTTAAGGATTAGGCCCCTCAGTCCCCTCCCATCCTCACCTGTAGAATCCTCCAGCCCAGGAGTAGACCAGGCTCAAAGGAGAAAGGGAGAGCCGGATTGGAGGTGAGGAGAGGTGGGACAGAGGTGGAGAAAATCCACAGTAAAGGCAGGGACAAGGAGAGGGAGGGGGGAGAAGGGGGGGAATCTAAGCTACCAATGGGAAAAGTGCATTTTTCTGAGATAACAACCACAAAAGTTCAGAGGTTGCTCTAGACACGATAAATCTTTCAGTGTCTTCAAAAGTCATTTTGTGTCCCAGACATTCACCCTTTTTGCTGTTGCAAAGAGAAAGGGACCAGCGACCCGTGAAGGGTCAGGAATGCATCTGAGGGAGCCCCAGCGAAGTTGCAGGGCAGCTATTGTGCTGCGGTGAAGTTCAAAGGAAAGGACCGTCCGGGGCTGCTTGGGGTGGCTGGGCTGCAGCTCGGGCGCTGGGTTCCGGACACCCGGCGGAGGCAGAGCCCCAAGCAAGACTGTCCCCGTGCCACTGTGGGCCGCGGTGCCAGGGAACCCCAACTCCTGCAGGAAGAGGAACTGAAAGACAGGGAGGATGGGGAAACGGTGCAGAGAAAGGAAAAAAGAAAAAAAAAAAAAAAACCTTGTCTTATGGGGTCAAGGCTTTGAATTGAGAGAGCCCAGCGCTGCTTTGGGACCAGGCCAGGGGTGCAGGGCTGAGTATTTACATTTCTTCTAGCTGCCTAAGCCGGGGGGGGGGGGGCACCGAGGCTGGGAAAGAGAAAAAGAAAACAAACTGTGCTCACCATTAAATATTCATGACAGCAGCTTTGCTAAGGCTAATGGAAAGCATATAAATCCCTTTACAACTTTGTTAAGTGCAAAAAAGATGGATGAGGGTCACAGCCGGCTCTGGGGCAAATTGAGAAGAATATGAAAATCTGGACCACAGGAGGTTTGGATCCAGGAGAGCAGAGCTGGCCACGGGTTTGATTTAGACCCATTCCAGTAGGTGTGGATACCAGTCCTATTCATTTCCAGTGACTACAATAAGTAGTAAAAAAAAGTAGGTTTTCAATGACCCCACACTCCTAAAGGACATTTTTCTCATAAAAATTTTTCCCCTCACATATTATGGCATGGTTAACATTTGACAGAAGTTATTGTTTTGAAGTCAAGCTTAAACACAGGTCCTGATTCTTGACACAGATCATCTATCCTGACAAAAAAAACGGGAGGTCCAATCATCTTTGATCTGAGACCTCTTTCCAGTGGTATCTGCAAGAAGACCTTTCAGAAAGCACCCAAAATCTTGGGCTCTGAGACACCAGGCTGTGTAGTATTTGCCCCTGAAGAAGGACAGAGGCAGGAAATTCTAACGTCAAGGCCTGGCTTGACCCAAGCCTCTGTACTTTTAGGAATCTTGGTTGTGCGGTGTCCCCACATCTCATACTCCAGCTTTACAAATGGAAGAGAAGCTAATTTATTCACCTTCAGGAAGGGTCAGGAAGACACTGGGAGGCACAATATATACTAAATAATGTTACTAAGGACACAAGTTTCTCATTATTTAAACAAATAAGTTCCTTTGGAAGAATAAGTTGTTATTTGTACTGCAGGGGGCCTTATTCTGTTTTCTTTTACATTTTATATACTGAAAAAAGAAAATAAATACAACCAAGGTTATGCTTTTGGTTGGGGGAAGATCTAAATGTTCGCATTATTATAATTTATGGGAGAGGGAAGCATATCTCTGAAACCAAACATAAAGTAATTCCAAAAAAATCTTCAGAGAAAAGTCGCCAGTCGATACTACAAGGATTATATGATCTCAAAGCCCATAAAACACAAACTTGGCTTCTTTTAAATGTAAAAGCTATCCTCTCTGACAAGGTTTCCAGGACAGATTTCACTTTCCCCTTTACTTTCCCATTCTACAAGGGAAAGGGAATGGTGTCAACTGTGGAGTTTTGAACACTGTCCATTATAATCTTTGGGTACTTTCATTCCTGAGGATGTAGATATCACTGGCTGCCTTCCATGAGTTTTAACAACAAATGTAAACACTAAAAAGTTTTCAGAATGTCTCCATGTCTCTGTTGCTCTCAGCATCTCTGTGTGCACTTCTATTAACACTCGGTAAGTATTCCTCCCTTGCACCTGTCTGTCCCCTCCACGGCGCACACTCCATCTTTGAGCTGTTGGAGGCCAAGGGCTTTACTTACCATCATGCTCAAGAAGTTTGGGTACTTGTTGATTCCTCAGGGGGCCTAATGTGGGGTGCAGAGCAAATATTCAATAAACGTGAGCTACTATTATAAAAAAAGTGCCTGCTGAGTGAACATTTGACAGAACTTTTGGAGACAGAGATACTTCTTTTAGAAAAATCAATTATTTCCTGAAGTTATTTTTATCTTGTATTCGGATTCCAAAATTGTGTAACCCCATGGAAATTACATGGTAATTTTTGTTTGACTTCATATAGACAGCAAAAATGATTAATAGTAAAATAAAAACAAAATAATAATGAAAATAATAAAAGACTTTACACAGATTTTACTTGGGGCAGGGGTTGGTTTGTTAAAATATTTCAAAAGCAAGGTTCCAATAAAAACTAGAGAGAAGGGAAGGAGAATGAAAACCAGTTTCCAGACAGAATTTTCAATTAAGGAACCAACACATGGAAAAGTCCAAGCTGTTGCAGTGAAATAAACAGGTTCGTTTTTCTTCCAAAAAGTGCATTTTAGGTTTTATTTTGAAAAATAACGTCTCTCGGGGCACCTGGATGGCTCAGTTGTTAAGCATCTGCCTTCGGCTCGGGTCATGATCCCAGGGTCCTGGGATCGAGCCCCATATCGGGCTCCCTGCTCAGCGGGAAACCTGCTTCTCCCTCTGCCACTCCCCCTGCTTGTGTTCCCTCTCTCACTGTCTCTCTCTGTCAAAATAAATAAGTAAAATGTTTAAAAAAAAAAAAAAAGAAAGAAAAATAAAACGTCTCTCTCACAAAAGTAAATAAAATCTTTTTTAAAAAGGAAGGAAGGAAGGAAGGAAATAAATAAATAAATAAATAAAGGACACAAATTATTCCCACAATGTCCAGAATTCCTAGGAGGCAATGAACTGTCTTTCAAGGGGGTACACTAGGAATGCCCAGGCTTCTGCTGTACATGGAAGAGCTCACCAGTGAGCACTGAGCCTCTGGCTGCATGCATTCTCATGCCTTCTAGACCACCACTAGGCTTTGGACAATCCCCTAGGATCGAGCTCAGAAACCTCCCTAATGATTCAATGATGACCACCGTGAGCAAATAAATTCCCACAAAACAGGGCAAAATGTGTATTTTAACCAAAAAAGAAAAGCCATATATAGTAATGGCAGTAACGGCACTGTAGGATGGATCCCGATAAACTTTTACAGCAAAAATAGTGAGTCCTCCTATTCAAGGCCCCATCCCGGAAGATCCTTAAAAGCAGGGTCACCCTATGGTATTTACTCACTGTAGCCTCAGCACAAGATAAGGCACAGGGAAAGTAACCAATAGTATTCGTAGGATGAAGGAAGAAGTCAGAAAATCAAGCAGGATTCAGCGGATGATTTAGATCTTAATTATTCTGAAAAGCAATAAAACCAGAATTAACATAGGGACTCTGGTAATAAATATCAAATACAATGACAATAAATTTACTTCACAGTTTAAAAAAGAAACAAAAACAGAACCACCTTTCTACTTAGTATTCCTGCTAGGCCCATACTTCCGAGACTATTCCTTACATTTTTATTAATAACTCAGAACTTTCACATTAGCTACAATTAACACCTGTGCCTACAGCCTATAATCTGATTTCATTTGTAGTTTCTTAAAAAATTAAAAACATTTGTAAATACCAAAATGCTTCTGTCATAAATTAAGTGATCGTTCTGTATACTACTGGCAACATATTTATAGACTACTTTTAATAGTAATATTTTGCACCTCTATAGATAGTTTTATCACCCGTGTGCCTCCCTAAACACTATGATTTAGTCTTGCCCATGTTTTAAAACAAAATTTGTTACATCCTTACGTCATTGTGACTCTACATGTTCCCTTACCAACCCTTTCTTCACATAACTTACTACTTGTTAAAGAATGAGGGGCATTTGACTAGATTCTTAATTTTAAAATTTTAATCATCAGCCTTCCTAGGTCAAGACCGTTTTAGAAAAAAATTTTAAAAATCTCACCCCAAAGGTCATCATGAAAGACATTTTACATAATAAATATGTTAGTCATCTTCTAAAAATGAAAGGCGAATAAAGAAATAAAGGCAAACAAGTGGTGGCCTCCAGTTACAATACACATCACATAAGGCCATGCAGGAAAGATTTAAATCACTCTTATTCATAAGTAGGAAACACTGAGTAATGGATGTATTTAGTTACAAAGAAATTAAGAACAGAAAAACCAAACATCTACATGTGCACAGAAGAAAAACAAAAAACCAACAAAAAAACCCCACAACTCTCAGTAAAAGACAAAATGAAACACATTAGACTTTGAGAATACAAAAAATAGGGGATTCAATTCAAATATTAAGAACCTACTATGTGCAAAAATTTGCTATCAAAATGAGTCAAGATTTTCAATTCCATTAAAAGAGAAGTCATGCGAAAAGCACACACTTACAGATTCATGTTTTTACTATAAAAGGTATCATATACTATAAAAATGTTACTAAAAACATGCCTCTCATGGGAAAGCTTTTTCATGAGTAAAATTAACACAAGGAGATGTACTGGAGAATCAGGGGAATATTCAAGTCACCAAAAACAAAAAAAAAATAAAACAAAAACCTCTCATCAAATTCAATTTTGCATAAGAAAAATAATTTTAAGGGTATTAGAAGCAATATACCAAAGGACTAGAGAAATGTGACCTTCCCATCTTAAAAAACAAAACAAAACAAAAATATAGTCCAAAAAAACTAAGCAAATGAAAGATACTAGTTTTCCCACCATCACTCTCGAAGTCTGCTGCTAATTTCCCTCTGTACCTTAAGAGTATTAATTCCTTGCATAAAAGGTTTTTGGTACAGCACAGAATTCCTTTTGATGTCAAACACACAGAAAGTTCAAAGGTTAGCCTGCCACTCAACATTATGACTCGTCAAAAACCTGAACAGGAAACCCAATTCTAAACTTACCCATACAAGGTACCGCCATCCCAAAGGGAGAGGGGCCAGCCATTGTCTCGCCTGCTGGTGTTTTTGTACTTTGCTTAAGATTTATTCAGAAGGGTGACAATGCCCACCTCATCACCAAGGAGAAACATTCTTTCCCATACAAAGAACTGCAGCTATCTCTTCTAACACTTTCCTTCCCCCTAATTACTTTCTCAATATTCTGGAAGGCTTAAGAGTCTAGTCAAGTTGAATAGCCCTGGATTTAGCCCACATTATATTCTATCTTGTACTTCACACCTCTCCAAACATTTTTTTTTTTTAAAGAAAGGAAAAAGCATGAGCCACATGGGTGCGGGGGGGGGAAGGGAGGGGGGAATGGGCACAACAAGATTTACATGGAAAATAAAAAATTACTTCAGGAGAAAAGAAGAGCATAAATGGCTAATTATACAGAAATGGTTTCACTTACAAAAGGTTACGGGGCATATAAGCTCAGAGAAGCCAGGTTTTGGCAGAAAGTGATTCATTCATTCACTCAATGAACATTCACTTCTGCCTCCAGGCACCCTGCTGGGCACTGGATGAAAAGACAAAAGGGGTTCCTGTCCTCACAGAGCTCACAGAGTAACTGGAAGGAGAGACCACTAAACGGAGGACTGCGATGCACCTGTAATACCACGCACCACAGGGCCAGGAGAAGCGGTAAAAACAGGGTGCTACAGAATCCCAACAAGAGGGGCCCCTGGCCCGGGATGGGCAGAGGAAGCTAAGTCTTCAAAGACATAAAAGTGAGCGACAGAGTCAGGCTAGGTGAGGCCAGAGGCAGCCCGAGCACCGGGAAAAAGCAAATGCCGGAATCTGAGCTGGAAATAGGAATGTCTGTGTCCGTTCGGTAGAGAACTCAGATAATCACAAAAGCGATGCAGAAAATTGTACGGAGCATGTCTCCCCAGCAGTTTGAAGCATCTGTGCTTCCTGAGTTGCTCAACTGATAAATGCCACTTGCCTGTTATCAATAAGAACTTCATACCATACTGAAATCTGCAAGTATGAGACGTGTCAGATATTTCTTAAGCACTTAAACTTCTTCTATTATCTAATGCCATTTTTTAGATTCAATCAAGGCTCTATCAAGCCTGGAAGCTAATAAATGAATTAAGAAAATGATTGCCTTTTCTTTTACCTCCCGATAAATTGGACCTGGCCATCAGCAGACATCGAAGTTCCCTTGAAGAAGGTCAGATGGAGACTCAAACATTAGTCTTTAAGGGAGATTGGTTTTAATCAAATACTTGCCCTTCTTCTTTATCACTTGTAGTTCAAATGCTGTTCTGCGGTCCTCAGGCATAATCAAAAACTGTGAATTTTTCTCTGAAGGTAGTTCTTTGAAAACTCAGACAATGACAATGCCTTCAAAAGTGCAGAAATTTTTGCCACCGAAAGAACCAGGGCAATGGAGGTTCTTAAATACATAAAAATTCATTCTTAAATATATAAAAGTCGTACCTCATATATACAATAATAGGGGCTGAGAAGGTATTGAGGCCAAATGGAAAAGTTCATACGACCCCTACGAGCTATGTGATGCCCAGGAAAACCAGGCAAAATTCTTAGGGGCACACCCTCCTTTAGACAATGCAGAATAACCCCCTACTATGGGAAGCACCATGCTCCAGGGAAAAGTCAGAAGATGTGGATCCTAATTCAGGCTCTATCACTAATTAACATTATCATTTCTCTGGGCTTCAGCTTCCTTCATAGGCCTACCCTTCAATAGAGAGATAAGATCGCTATGTTTTGGGGGGCTTATGGGTTTTTTTGGTCCTAAAACTAAATTGATAATAAAGCCAGTTAATAATTAGAGGGCAGGTCCCTTGTGCCAAGCACTGTGCTGAATGTTTTTCATCCGGTATCTCGTTTAATCTCACAGAGCAACAAGAATTAGACAGATACTAGAATCCTCATTTTCCTGATGAATAAGTGGGGGCTTACATAGTTAAGTGACAGGGACAGAGATGCCAGGTCCGACTCCCCACTACACGGTTTGACGTCAAACATGCTTACCCACTCAACTCAAGCCTTGAAGCTCTCACTAAACCAGGCAGGCAATCAGATTCCAACTGATCTTGAAAACACATTGTTTTCCTAAATGGAAACATTTTTGCAGTTTTTTACACAAGCCTGCCAAATGTGAATTCAGTATTCTTGCAGAATAAAAAGGTTCTCATCCAAAATCTTCCACAAGACTCCATTTGTTGTACCCTCAAGCAGATTTCTTCTACCTAGTACCTGCTTACAAGGTCAGGAGTGCTTGGGAATGTGGTACCAGATCGTCCCCATTTTCCTTCCCGATGCCTGCAGATGCAAACAGGTACTTGGGGGGTCTTCTATAAAATCTTTTCATCAGAGAACCAGCCCCCAAAGAAGGGGTAACAGAATGGGCATCTAAGTAACTGTGGAACTTCCCTACCTCCCTGAAAATACAGAGTCACAAGAGGACAGAGACCAGAGGGGCTCATAAAGAAATTGCCATTGTGACTTAATGAATTGACGCTGACATACTTTTAATAATAGCCCCATTTAATTGTACCATCATGGGCGCCTGGGTGGCTCAGATGGTTGGGCGTCTGCCTTCGGCTCGGGTCGTAATCCCAGGGTCCTGGGATCGAGTCCCGCATCGGGCTCCCTGCTAGGCGGGGAGCCTGCTTCTCTCTCTCTGCCTCTGCCTCTCTGTCTCTCTGCCTCTCAAGAATAAATAAATAAAACGTTTAAAAAAAAATAATTGTACCATCATATTTTCTGGAGAAGCCCTCCTACCACTAATGTAATAACAATCTCCTACCCTACCCCTGGGGGGGGTTACAACTGCTCCATTTTCTCCTCCTTCTCCTCTTTCAACCCAACCCCTCTACTACTTGCCTTTGTCTTAACACCATCACAAAAGCAGAGGACAAAACAAAATATTACAGGATTTGAGCCAGGCATTACCTAGGCATATTAAAATATGAGATTTAACTTCTGGAGGGGGGGGGTGGTAGGACAGGAGTTTCTCGTAAAAGAGGAGTGTGATTAATAGCCTAAAAATGATAGAGGGCTGCAACCACTATCGTGCGGACAAGAAATGCTAATTTTCAGTTATTTTAAACCCATAACATCATCGAGTCCATTACAGAGAACTGACGGCTACATATGACCTCAGACCAAGGCAAGTGGATGGTTTTTCTCACTCGAAGATAACACAGCAGGCCCAAAATAGACAAAATGTATTAAAAATAGTAGATGTCTTAACTAAGACACTGTTATGTCCAGAGGTGAGTTTATTTCTAAACCTCCATATCATGTGCCATAGCACAAGGCAAGAAGGACAATTCTCATGGAGTAAGTCTCGCTGTTGTCCTAAGAAGCACTGTTACTCACACCTGGGGGCAAAATGCGTTTCTGAAACTAGATGCCAAGAGAGAGCACCTTAAGATTGCAACTGGAAACCTTCTGACTTTATTACTTGGAAAGTTCTACATTTATTTTCCCATAAGATCTGCCTACTCTTCCTCAATCACACCAATGTGAATAAAGCTCTCCAGAAATGAAACCACTATAAAGTCACAGTTGAGGATATTTTATCAGATGCCCACAGTTTCTTTTAGCAAGAAAAGAATGGGCTAATTTAAGAAAATGTAGGGTACCAGTGTTCTCTATAACAAAAAAAAGTTCTGAACACAGATAATGCGACCCCAAACACCATTTCTGCCTTACGCACTGAGCTGACCACACTTTTTTTTTTTAAATCCAACTTCAAATAACTTTGTCACAAGTCACCCCTATCCACACCGCCAATGACATCTTTGCTGGTCTTCCCAACTTCCTTTTAATTTCCCTCACTCATTCTAAAGTTCTTCTGAAATTGAAAACAGATGAAAGAATTAAGTCTGTGGTAAGGGAAATAAACCTGAAATCTCAGAACAGTGAGGCCGATGGTAATGATTAAACTTCTCTTCTAATAGGCTTCTCAATCTATGTTACTAGGATATGCTGTGGAGTGGGGTACTTTTGGCTCAAGAAATTTTTATACCTCCTAAAACTGTTTGACAAGACCAATCAATAGCAGAACTGGGGGTTGGGGGGATGGAGAGACAGAGTTTCCCCTCATTTTAAGCATAATTTGATACAATTCTTCTTTGAGATATAACGAAACTTTTAGCTAAGCTCTAAACTTAAGAGATCAAAGAACCAAGTTTAAAATTTAGACTTCTCAATGAGTCTGACATACAAAAAGCACTTAATAAATGCATCTTCAATGCATGAATGAATAAAGCTACAGAACAGTCCTCTTCACAATTAAAGAACACTTATGGAGAACACCGTACTATTTAATACCCTCCATCGGGTCCCCACTGCTCCTACTAGCTGTTAGGAATATATCTTCTTAAAATGTGGCCAATCACCCAACAGTCACCATAAGTGTTGAATGATCCTGGTTGTCAAAGCCCGCCTGGACTTGATTCATATTCTGAATATAAAGAATTCAAGAACTAAATCCCAGTATCATTACATAGATAGGTCTTCTGCCCATGCCTCAGCTGATACCTCAACACCAGTCTTCCTAACCTAGACAAGTTTACTTGGCTCCTTAAGAACCACTCTCACGGGCGCCTGGGTGGCTCAGTTGGTTAAGCGACTGCCTTCGGCTCAGGTCATGATCCTGGAGTCCCGGGATCGAGTCCCGCATCGGGCTCCCTGCTCAGCGGGGGGTCTGCTTCTCCCTCTGCCCTCTTCCCTCTCGTGCTCTCTGTCTCTCATTCTCTCTCAAATAAATAAATAAAATCTTTAAAAAAAAAAAAAAAAAAAGAACCACTCTCACGCTGGTGTCCTCACTGCCCAGAACAGAAGCAAGCAGCTCAACAGAGGTTTTCTAAACTCAGGAATCAAACAATAGCTTTTGCTCAATGGGTCTCAAGAAGAAAAGGGTGAGGGGTGCCTGGATGGCTGAGTCGGTTAAGGGTCTGCCTTCAGCTCAGGTCATGATCTCAGGGTTCTGGGATCAAGCCCTGCATTAGGCTCCCCGCTCACTGGGGCTTCTCCCTCTCCCTCTGCCCCTCCACCTGCTTGTGCTCTCTTGCTGTCTCTCTCAAATAAGTAAATAAAATCTTTAAAAAGAAGAAGAAAAGAGTGAAAGAGAACACCATCACAACCAAGCCTGCTTAGTCCGAGCTGGTGCTTTATCCCTGACCTAATAATCCCATTAAAGTGGACCCTAAGGAATATACCCATTAGTTTGAGGAGAAAACTGAAGAAATAGAAAAATGACTGGTCTTATCACCCAAGCTGTCCCAGACAAACTGAATGGAGAAGATTCAAGATCCCTGACTGGGACCTTCACGAGAACCTGGACCAAGGCTCTCTGTGATTAATTGTAGGGTTTACAGAGGAAAGATGCCACACCTCTTTGGAGCTAGAATAAATAGCACTTGCTGAAGTGACTATGTTCTAGATCTCATCAGAATTATTACAGAGCACAGTCTCTATTTCCTGCTATGGTCTAAATGTTTGTGCCCAGCCCCCCACCCCAAATTCGTATGTTGAAACCTAATCCCCAAGATGATGGAATTAGGAGGTGGCGATCTTTGAGAGGTGATTAAAGCATGAACCTGCTGAATGGGATCCGGGCCTTTATAAAAGAGGCTCGCCCCTTCTGCTATGTGAAGACACGGGGAGAAGTCAGCAGGCTACAGACCCAAAGCAGCCCTTCATCAGAACCCGATCGTGCTGGCACCCTGATCTCGGACGCCCAGCCTCCAGAACTGTGAGAAACTCATTTCTGGTGTTTATAAGGCACTGGTCTGTGGCATTTTGTTATAGCAGCCGAACAGACTAAGACACCACCGCAGCACCTGTCCTAATGCATCGTGCTCAGGATTGGCTGTGTGCACGTGCATTTCCCTCACTGGAATGCAGGTTCAAGGACGGTGAGGATCAGATCATTCAGCAGCTCAACCTAGCAAGAAACTGAGCCGGGCATGTGACAGGATTCAGTTACTGTCTGGCTTGCCTGACCAAGCACTGGGGTCACTTGAGAAACCTTCAAGATCCAGATGCCCAGGGCCCAGCTCCTCAAGATGCTGAGTCTATACTCACCACTGTTTTGAAAAGTCCCAGATGACTCTGAAAACACAGCTCAGGCGGAGACCATGGCATTAAGTAAGTGCCCAGGTTCCAGAGCCCAATCTGAGTGGAGGGCAAATGCCGACTCTGCCTCTTACTCTTTGAGTGACTCCAGGCAAATCATCTAGCAAGTCTGAGCCTCACTGTCCAAATCTGTAAAATGGAGACATGGAGCTTTTGAAGGATGAGAGGACAGAGTGTGTGTTAAGCAAAGCCCCTTTGTGATACATGGTTAGTGCCTAAGACACATCAGGCATTTGGGCAGGGGACCCAAAGCACAGCACCTCAGACAATCCACATCACCTCACAATAGCTGATAATTGAAAGAACCGGGGAGAAGACTTTACTGCTAAAGGGGAGCGGATGTTTCAACTGCTGAGCATTAAATAACATGGCGAACACTCCTCTTGCAAAGATACTGTGACAAATTGATGAAGAGTTAGGACAAAATGTTTAGAAAGAGGTTATTTTCAACTTACATATTTAAGTTGACAAAACAAAACTTGGATGTCAGGTTTATACAGTATGGAGACAGGATGCTGAGACTATTAAAATAACCTACTTGCTAAAACCTTGGTGACTGTTCTCTCTCCCATGGGAACAATGGGAAGAAGGGTGAGGGAAGTGAGTACCACTTTTGGAGCTGCGATACTATTGTGTATTTGCCATTTTGTTATTAAAGTCATATACCCTAGCTTAACTACCACAGGCAGTATTTGGGGTGTCATTGGAAGCTTTATCAGAAGCTTCGTGTTTTCTTTAGATTTATGGTATTTAAAGGGTTTTTCCTGGGGCACCTGGGTGGCTCAGTCGTTAAGCATCTGCCTTCAGCGCAGGTCACGATCCCAGGGTCCTGGATTGAGCCCCACATCCGGCTCCCTGCTCAGCAGGAAGCCTGCTTCTCCCTCTCCCATCCCCCTGCTTGTGTTCCCTCTCTCGCTGTGTCTCTCTCTGTCAAATAAATTTTAAAAAATAAAAATCTTTAAAAAAAAGGGGGGGTTTCCTTTCTATTCTTTTTTCCTGGTAGTCGAACATGAGAACATACTACATTCACAGCCTAGTGGAAGACAGTGCTATTTTTACAGAAGTCACTAGGGAAAAATAATTCACTTAATAGACATTCATTTTACTGCAAACTTTAATGGAATGCATCTATTATATAATTGGGAAATAAGAGCCCCATGTTCACGTACACTCACCTATCCTATGTTAGGTATATGTGTGTGTGAGTGACTTCACTTAGACAAAAAGCAGTGTTTCTACTTAAATAAAATGGACCTTTTTTCGGTTGTTGCAGAGCATTAAGAAAGGAAAGCTTTATCCGTTCTGCATTTTCATAGCCAACAAATCTTGTGTCACTGTGTATCCTCCCTGATAATCTATTTCAAAGGAGCATTTCAAGCACCAGAAAAATAAAAGAATAATACCCCTTAGATGAATCTGACTTGTAAATAAGGAAAGCTATTAAGTGCTTAGTGTTTTTGGTCTTTCTATCATAAACACTATAAATAATCTCAGAATATACAGCTCATCTGGCTCTACTCAGGAAGGCTTCGTTTTTTAGTAAGGAACAGCACAATATCTGGCAAATTCTCCAGCACCCAACCCTCATCTCTTGAAAAACATGAAAATAAAATAAAAGGTGGGAGGAGGTTGCCAATCAAATAAAATAGAGTCCGCGAACTTAAGCACTCTTGTAATAATAAAGATTACCTGTCACTTGGGTGGCTAGTTGCAGTTATCAATTGCCTAAAATTTGATGAAAGCACACCACCAAATTTTTTTCACACCACCAGTACTTTTATGGAGTTGGGAGTCTCTTTAGGTAAACCATTTTAGGAGCAAGAGTACAGAAATAATCCATCCTGAAAATGCCTTCCATTCTAAGAACCTGGCATAAAGCTATGGTGTCCAGTGATTTCATATAATGGCCTTCCACACATTAAGGAAACGCTCTGAATCCCAAGGACTAATTGCACGTCCACAGACTTCCTCTTTCTACAGTGCTTTTCAATTGGGCACTTTAAGTTGCCAAGTATGTTCAAAAATGGTATTTCAAATAGAGCATACCAAGTGACTACTGATCTAGAATTGGAATATTCAGCCTCCCTTTGGATGAGGAACTGATGTTCTTATTTTCAGCTATTCATTCTCCAACAGATGACAACATGAAGGGAGAGATCAAGTAGCCACGTCTATTTAATTCAGCGTGCATTCATAGTAATACAAATGTTTCAGTGTCATTTCAATGCAAAAGGATAATGTAAAAAAAAGGGTCAGAAATCTAAAATTAGAAGTCACTAGTCAAACTGGATATAAATATTACATACATGTACTTCCACTTCCTGTAAGCAATTAGTATAATAGTAGACAGAATGGGATAACTATGTAGGGGCTTAATTTTGTGTTAGACTCCGTTATTTCTGAAGCCTCCCTTCTCCAGAAAAACCCTGTGCTTTGATTCAAAAGAAAGGGGTCGATAGCACATACGAGACTCTGCAACATCACACAGCCACATAAAACTGTCATTGTGAAATACTGCGCTGCATGATTTTGTTACTGCTTCTTTTATTCTTGCAGCAATGGACACACAACCTCAGAGGATGAATTTGCCACTTCAAGGCTCGTGCCTGGCGTTGGATAGAAACAATAAAAACGGTCTTGGGAACAGGAGCCCCCAGGGATGTAGGCACTGCCATCTAATCTGACAGCAAATCCACCGCTGAATTAATAATTTTTATACTTCCCACATTCTGAATTATTTTTTTTCTCAGATGAGAGGGTTCCTCCATTCCTAGAAAGGAGCCCAACCCTGAAATTAAATCCAATGCCACAAAACCAGATTTCTTTCATCAGATATTCATACACTAAAGCTAAAATCTTAGGTTCAGATGATAAGCACACTTTTTAAAATAATTAGCAGATCCTTTAACCAAGAATCAGAATGCCTACAAACTTTATAAAAGCATATGCAAAAGTTTGATGTGTACTTTTCTGAAAGGTTTTAGAATCCACAGAGTGGTCTGAGATCTAAAAAATTCAATAAGGGACTACAAAATTGTTTAATTAATTTAATTAAAAAATAGTTAATTTAATTATAGGGAAAAATCAGAATTAAAGCTACACTGAACAGAATGTGTTTGTGTAGAAGAAATGTGATGACAAACTTTTATCATGCACACTATAACAGAAAAAAGGAAACCCATTTGTTTAATAAAAGATAAGTTGAATTCACACATGTAATTGGGAAGCTTTTGTTGTTATTGCTGTTATGGATTAATGTACAAAGAGAGTCTTTATCGTATGAGTGGAATTTAAAAGCCTGGTAGAAACAAGCCCATTCTCAGGCTTATAAAACAAGCCTTTACAGATAATTATGTTTTATTACTCTTCATTTTATGGGGATTGTGTTATACAAAACAAATACCAGATGCCTATTTGTTTTATTCATTTCAGAGGGAAAAGATCCTACAAATACCTCTGCGAATAGAACTGCTTTTAATTAAGCACAATACATAATGAGCACATAAAAATTAATACTGTTTGAAGCCAGCAGGTAGAAACTAAATGTATCGAACACAATTGTGGAATACCCCTTCTTCTCCTGCTGAGCTGAGAAAGAGGACATTCCCAGGCTTATTACTTGGGAGTTGAAATCAGCAAGGGATACTCAAAACAATGTTACCACAGACTCCTTTGGAGGAAAATTAAGGCCAATGTTCATGGAAATATAAAACCTGGAGGATTTAATGCCACCATATTGAACCAGACTCCACATTAACCCTCTTTTATGAAACCAGTGGTCCATGCTGAGCCCTCTGGGTAAAGCTGTTGAGATGGAATGAACCAGGTTCATTTCTGCTCCATCAGAAAAATGCAAAGTGATTTCTGGCATGGTTCTTTCTGGCATGGTGATCTCTGGCAGACTTGATCTGCAAACACCACAGAAGGACATGTCAGACAGTGGCCGATATCGGATTCATACAGCCGGCCTTAAAAAAAAAAGGGGGGGGGGGGAGACAGAGAAAAGGAACAAACTAAAATTTGACAGCTTCTTCCTGTCTGTATCATTCTTGCAGCAATGGACACAAAACCTCAGAAATAAATCATTATCTGTTCAACCGTCAGTTCTAATCGGAAAGTGAAAATTCAGCACCCAGCATTTTGGTCCCCAAATGAGGAAACTGTGGTCTCCTTCTTTTACTGTTCTCCACCTTTGCTTTTGTTTTCTTGTTGGCTTTTGGTGAAATCAGAGTGAGACCCACTGTCTGCCCTTGTGCTAGACTCACTCTCATCCAGCCAGTCCTGATTTGCACGCGCTAGTGCCAAGAGGGACAATAAACAGACACTTTGAAAGCACTATGTGAAGTAATGTGAAACAGCTTGCAATTGTATCTGGCTACCAACTTTCCACAAAGAGCATCGACAAACCTTTTCCCAATCACACTTATTGAAGGGGTCACACCCCAACTTCCACGACCTGTGCTTCGAATCTCAGTTGTCCTGATGGAGGCAAAGCTTTCCGATTCTTCCTCTACAGGAGACTGAGTCTTTACTATAGTGGACTTTGGTCTCTTGGTTAACTGGAAAAAAATAAACTGTATATGATTTTTTATATCTAAAAAAAACAATTAAAATCCTAAGCCTTTTTTAGCCCTTAAAATAGATTTTTTAACAGGTGTGGGAAACTGAGAAATCAAAGCATTTAAACTAGTTATCCCTCAGAAAAACTCATTTTGCTAAAAAACAAACAAAAACAACTTGGACTACCCCTCATTCTGACCAAGAATTGGGGGTGAATATACAGGAAAACAGACTCTGGTCAGTAGTCAAATGCATTTTACACTCTATTATAATGTAATCAAAGGATTATTTTCACAAGAGAATACCTTCAGCTGTTAAAGTGAGAGATCTATATGTACGGACATGGATGCTTGATATATAAGTAAGTGAATAAGATAGGAAATTAGAAAAGAGAACTATATATAAATATAAAAGTAGTAAATGGAGGACATATTACAGGTAACTTTCACTTTCTGTAATATTTGAACTTGGAACAATGCTCAAGTATTACTTCTACAACCTGTAACCTGAATTCTAAAAGAATATTTTTTTCCGAAACATCACCAGATTGTGGTTTATGCTGTAACCCTTGGGTGGCTCTCTCTTCAAAGTTAAATGTAAAATTGAGTTTCCAAGATGAGAACTCTTAGAAGCTAGAAGAGCTTGATTTGAATGGCAGGAGGAGGCCTGATGTAGGATGAGGGGGAGCCGGGACAGGAAGAGAGAGAGAGAGAGAGAGAGAGAGAGAGAGAGTGTGTGTGCGTGTACACATGTGCTTGGGCATGCACAACCTTCACAGGAGGGAGGAAGAGTTTGTTATTAAAAAAAAAAAAGGTAACAAAAAGGAAGAAGTACAATGTAGGTGGTGTGACTCCGGCTGGGGGGAGGGCTTTCAGAACAGCCACAAAGTGCGTCTGATGGTTCCCTGATAACAGCCAGAGAGCACCTCAGGGAAAAGAGGAGTGGTAAAAAAAAAAATCCATCCTTGTGAGTGGTAGTGGGAGATGGCAGGTGCTGCCCCGCCCAGAAGCATCATCTGAAGGCCTGTAAAGAAGAATGAAGTGCCTAGGGATGAACCAGGAAGCTCAAGCCAGCTTGTAGGAAGCCATGATGGATGGCTGTGGATGATGGGTAAGGCCACAGAACTGTATCCCTGGACTTCCTCGGTAAGGTTTATGCCACGGGATTAGAGTCCAGGAGAGATGACTGCACCACACGTGGTTGGCTGAGCATGGCAGGCTGGTGTGCCATTTATCAGCAGACAGGAGGACTGAGGCTCTGTTCCTGACAACGCTGTCGGTCCCTTCCTTGGAGGGAGCACTCAAAGCACAAAGGACTGAACGGCCGGTCCTTTCATGGTGGAGTTGCCCGGATCTACCACAATTCTCTGCAATGACTTCACTCTCTCAGCCTGCTCCCCAAAAGGAGGCAAGCTTTGAACAACAGAAAGGATACCTGGCCAAGAACTGAGGCCCATCCTAGATAATACAATGCACTTCAAGCTCCATAAAGCAGGCTGTTAGGGATATTACAGAATTATGATCAGGAACCTACTCACAGCTAAACTGACAGTCAAAGATACAGGTTATTGCAAAGCCACAAATCATCATCTGATGTTGGTGAATCTCTAATTTCACTCCTAGGTTGAACCTCAAGGTGGGGCGGGGGGGGTGCTGTGGAAAGGACAAATTCTTCTAAACATATTTTCCTATCCGACATCCCCTTTGGGTCGTTGATTCCAAACAAAATTAAAGAATTCAAATAATTCAGTTCCACGAGTCTTTTATTTGGCACTAACAGGCCACCATGACCAAAAGACACTCAATCGACAAGTATTTCTGGAGGATCTACTAGCCACTCAGCACTGTGCCGATGCCAGGGAAACAGATTAAAAAGAAATACACACCGGGATGCCTGGGTGGCTCAGTCGTTAAGCGGCTGCCTTCAGCTCAGGTCATGATCCCAGGGTCCTGGGATTGAGTCCCGTATCGGGCTCCCTGCTCAACAGGGAGCCTGCTTCTCCCTCTGCCTGCAGCTCCCCCTGCTTGTACTCTCGCTCACTCTCTCTCGCCTATGCTCTCTCTAGCAAATAAATAAATAAAATCTAAAAAAAAAAAAAAAGAAAAGAAAGAAATACACACCATCTCTGTTCTCCTGGAGCTGACTGACATTCAGGATGATCACCTGATTTATATCCGACTACTACCAACTTATAACTTACAGTGGACTTACCAACTTGATTCGAAGTAGAATATAAAGTGCGAAACATCCCAAAATCTTTGTGATTAAAAACTATTTAGAGGCAAATGGTAGAGAGAGCCTATCGGCTGCATTTTTCCACCATGAACGGAGGTGCTGTATACTTTGATCCCAATTTTTTTTGGTGGGGGGGGGGGGCTGGCCCTCTTGATTGTGTTTGAAAAAGACATATGCTAAAGAAAACTTTAAATGAAGATGGATTCCAAAATATACCATAGTCTTTCCTCCATCTGTTTTGGTTCAGTAATTTCTAGACTTAAAGAAAGGAGGATGACAAGCTAATCAAACACAGTGACATTTACTAGACACTGTCAAGCAAATGGCTGCCATCGGGGGTGGGGGTGGGGGTGAACTCTAGAGTACAGAGAAGAAGGAGCCGGCTTTACCCTGTAAGGTATATAAAACCAGAGAGATAAAAACTAAATAATTATAATGCAAGGGAGAATGACATAAGGTTTAAAACTGCCCCGGTCTAAATTCTAGAATTTCTCCAGGCCCTGTCATAACAGGATAGAAGAAGGACCCTCAAAGCCTGCATGCCCAGACCCCTGAAATTATATAGGGTGAGAGAATGGGAATGGAGGGAGAAAAACTTCAGAGAGTCCCTTAGATGATCATCTCACCTGCCCCGTGTGGACAGAGAAATGCTTAATCAAGCCTTCTGTTGATGAGGTTGGTGATAACCAGAGAAAGCCCTGGACTGAAGGGCAGGCCAAATAGCCTGCTGATTTATGCTCTGCTATCTGAAAAATCACTAGACCATTTTTATACCCCCAAGGGGAACTCAAATGACAGCCTTCAAATGATAGGTCTTACACCAGGTCCTCCATAGGAGCAAAGTTACAAAGCGCCCAAGCCACCCTACCTGGGAAATCCAAAAGCGAGTATTTTAGATTTTCAGAGACATGTCAAAAAAATCCAATTAATTCACCTCATCTAATTAAATGAGTTAATTGGAAATACAATACGCTATTGTTTATCTCTCTGCTACCTGAATCGACAAGTCAGCTTACTGGGAGAAAGAAAAGCCAGTTTTTATTTTGTGGAGAAGGGATAAGAAGACACTGGGACAAGGAAAGGGGGTACGAAAAAAGTAGTATTTTTAAAAATAGTACCGTGATTCTTGGCAGAAAATAATATCCAACACCTGACTCAGGAATGTTTCCGGGAAAAAGAAAATTTGGATTTTGAATATTTATTCCATATACAAATACAGGCCTACGGTCACCATTGTGCATAAAATATATGGCTGCTCTTTGTCTGGGACTAAGCAATATCAAACTTGGGATGAGGCCAGGAAGGTCTTGCTTTTACTTATACTTAGTGAACCATTCGCCAGAGTCGCTTTTTCAAAAGCTGTTGTTAGAGAACTCTCTATGTGATTCTGTGATTTTCAACAAGAATATAATACCATTCTAACATGTTCGTTTGTTTGTTTGTTTTGATATGATTAAGTTCCGAGGGACAGGATGTCACCCATGGTATATCCCAATCACAGCAAGGGCTGCTACCGTGTGGAATCCAGTAGGAATCAGATCACATCTGGATCTGGTGGCAAAAATGGTATTATGGAAAAGCTCTTACAATGTGTTTGTGGATCAACTGCAGCTGTGTCCCCTGGGAGAAAGGATGAAAATGTAAGTTACACTGTGTCCGAACCCTCCCAGATCTTCAAAACACAGGCTACAGTTTCCTCCCTAATGTTCCCCGGGACCCGCCATTAGAAGTTTACCGTCAGGGACAGGCATCGCTGCCGCTGGTAATTCTATCCTCAAGGAAGAGTCATCAATTGTTAATAGCCATGCAAATTGTGGGAAGCAGAAAGTTATTCACTGCTATTGCTTCCTGACTTGCTAAGTACCCCATCATGATGGGATCACTCTCTTGGCTACTTGAATTGCTAGAGGAAAAAAAAACAACAACTAGTTTTATCTTCTCTATCTGGCACAGGTTTCTCTCGGAAAGCCATTTCAGGTGATCCCAGTGGCACATCGGCCACCGTTTTAATGCATTTTCAAGAGGCAGGGACAAGAAGACCCATGTGATTGCTCCGCTTCACAGAACAAGTGGGAAACAGAATACTTCTGTAAAAGGAGAAAGAATTTTTTTAAAGACACAAAGTCATACTAATGACTTGGACTCTTGGTTGAACACCCTCCCAGAAATGAAAATCTGCTGTATGTTGGCAATAGTTACAACAGGTGGCTGGAATTCTGGGCACTTGCCAAACCACCTTGAGCGTCCATATGACTGGCAAGCTACTATATCAGATGGCACACTACCATTAAAATGAGCTGTAAACAGGTCAAATAAAAGAAGTGAAATGAAAACAATGACAAACACACACAAATGCTAAGTCTGAAATGATATAAGTCGAAGGCATTTTAATGGATCAGATTAATGACAATGGTTAACGGTGGTTATTGATAGAGCGCTTACTGTGTACCCAGCACCCTTCTGAGCATAGGGTGTATAATGTTACTCATGTACTCCTCATAGGAACAACACCATGACGTGGAAATTACCACTATTCCCATGTTACCAGTGCAAAAACTGAAGCAGAGAAGAAAGTCACCCAAGGTTTCATAGTGACACTTGGCTGCAAGTCAAGAGATGTACGTCCATTCCTGACTCTGTCACAACTGGCTGCATGACCTTGGGCAAATTGCCTAACATCCCTGGGTCTCTGTTTCCTTATCTATATAATGCAAGAGTTACACTGAATCTTTAAGGTCATTTCCATGATCTTATTGCTCTGCCCTCCAGACAAAACCACCTGATGCCATGATTGACACCAAGCTTGTCTCCTCAGACAAACATATGACAAACATACAGACATAAACGTACGTGCACAGTAGTCGCAATCAGCACTGAGCTCCTAGGTCTCTGTGCAGGAAAACCAGATGAGGGAAACTGAGGCCCAAGGAGGCTGAAGCAGGCATCAATTCTCCCACAGACTATCTACTTTGTACTTTGAATTTAAGGATGCTCATTTCTTAGCTTATTTTTATAGAAACTTAAGATTTATTCTCATAGCCTTATTTACAATAGTCAAGACATGGAAACAACCTAAGTGCCCACTGACACATGAGTGGATAAAGAAAATGTGGTAGCGATATACAGTGGAATATTATTCAGCCTTAAAAAAGAAGAAAATCTTGCCATTTGCAACAACACAGAAGGACCTTGACAGCATTATGCTAAGTAAAAGATGTGAGACAGAGAAAGACAAATACTGTATTATCTCACTTACATGTAGAATCTAAAAAAAAAAAACAAAAAAACAGAGATACAGAGAACAGATTGGTGGTCACCACAGATGGGGTAGGAGACAGGCAAAATGGGGAAGGGGGTCTAAGGTAAAAGCTTCCAGTTATAAGACAAAAAAGTCCCGAGGATGCAATATACAGCATGTTGACTATTGTTAGCGATACTGTATTGTATCCTGGAAAGCTGCTGAGAAAGCTCTTAAAAATTCTCGTCACAAGAAAAAAAATTGCTATACATCAAATCATTATGGTGTACACCTAAAACTAATACAATGTTAAATGTCAATTATATCTCAATTTTAAAAAAAAAGGATTTCTTTTTTTTTTTTTAAAGATTTTATTTATTTATTCATTAGAGACAGAGAGAGAGAGGCAGAGGGAGAAGCAGGCTCCCAAGGAGCAGGGAGCCCGATGCGGGACTCGATCCCAGGACCCTGAGATCATGACCTGAGCCAAAGGCAGACGCTTAGCCATCTGAGCCACCTAGGCGCCCGGATTTCTTCTGATATTTAATCCTTTTATCCCACTTGGATTACTTCTTATACATGGCTAAATCAAAAGTAAGTATAGGAAAATACTACTGTCTTCCAACTATACTGTGAGGTACCTAAGTTTTATCTTAACATAAAATACCGTTCTTTAAAAAAAAAACAAACATGTAATATAACTCACCTAAATACAGAAAATATTAAGCATTTCCACTCTTTGAATCAATAAAAGACTGCCCTACATTTACCTGTTGGCAACATTACACTTGCATACTTAAAAATGCAGTTATCATGAAAGGTATTGCTTAAAGGTAGCTTTTTTAACGCAGTGTGAATTTTAAAGGAGCATGCAGCATATAAGATATGGTGTTCTCAAGAAAAATGTATTCTCTGCCTCTCAGTAAAGCCAAAGCATTTCAGTTAGCAGATTCCCTGTGATTAGATTTTCAGATTGGCTTACATATACAGACCTAGAAATAATTTTGGAGAATGACCTCACCGAGCTTTGTAAAAAACATAAAACATAATTCATATTTAATCAAGTACCGTACAATTGCCACCAAATCTGAATCAATTTTTAAGATCTATTAGAAGTAATTGTGATACAGTGCATCCTCCATTTTATCCACACACCTTGAGCACTTGTATGCCATCTCCCGTAGACAAGCGAACACAAACAAGCCAGGAGATTTTAAACGCAGGAAATGGAAGCCAGTGGGAGAAACAACGGTACACCTTCCCTTTGCTTTTTTTCCCCTTTGCTCTTTAATTAAATGATAAATCTCGGTATGAATTCATTAGGAGCCTGATAGCTCAATTAAGCACTATGTTATTATATACTCTGGGGCAATGCTTCAGTAGCAGTTAACAGAATTTCGATGTAACCCGAGCAAAAAAACGCAAGCCAAAAGTTGTATTCGACCAACTATTAGGAAGAAAAATTGCAATGAAGGAGGGACAGAAAGTCCCAATACCTACAGACTGTTAAAATTAAATAATAAAAAGGCCATAATGGTTTCTCCTACAGCAATAAATTCTTTGGGTTCGTATTATGCAGCAAACCCCCTCAGTTCATTTTAATTTGGTTTCACTGATGCTCTTATCCAAAAGAACAGTAAAAAGAAAGAGAGGGGAGGGGAGGGGAGGGGAGGGAAGGGAAGGGAAGGGAAGGGAAAGGAAAAAGAAAAAAAACTACCTCGGGGGTTAAAAAGTTTATTGGAAGAAAAAGAAAATGAAAGGGGCACCTGGCTGGCTCATTTGGCTGAGCATGTGGCTCTTGATCGCTGGGTCATGAGTTTGAGCCCCACGTGGGGCGTAGAGATGACTTAAAGTATTTTTTTTCTAAAAATTAAAAGAAAATGAAAATGAAAAGAAACTCTGGGTGAATCAGCAAGTGATCCAATAAAGCCAGAGGGCGCATGGGGAGGTCTGTGCTGTCTACCAGAGCGTTTCAGCTAGAGAATCCGTACTTTGAACACCCAGCCAGCTGTGGTAATAATTCCATCGGTTAAATAAATAGAAGTTGTTTTCACGTACCCAACAAAATCTGAGTGCCTGGTATGGGTGGGTCAGACGTGGTGCTCGGCTGTGAAGACACAAGGTGAGCTCAATGTCACTTCCCCAACGAGGCTCTCCTTCCCCCCATATTTAACACTCAAAACCCTCCCTCACCCCCACTCTCACGGTGCCCCCAAATTACCTAGTGAGCTTTTTAAAAGCCTGGAACTTCAACCCTAGAGGGTTGGCCTGGCTACAAGTAGGGCCCAGGCCCCATTTTCAGAAACTCCCCAGGTTGAGATCCATTGCCTTACCCCATTCCATGCCCTGCTTTTCTCCACAGCATCTAGCACCTTCTAACCCATGCCACTGCTGGTGGCAAAGACAGTGAGCACCTAGAGGGCTGGGATGTCTTGTTCACTGTTGAATCCTCAGTGCCGGCACACAGTAGGTGCTCAGTATGTATTTGTTGAGGAAAGTAATGAAAAACCAACGTGAATCCTCCCCTCAGGGCCTATACAATCTACTTAGGAAAGAGAAAAATAAATAGTTAAATGAATATAAAACCATAGCTGCAACCAAGTATCACATGTTCTATTAGAACACATTATTCTGACCCAGACTTTGGAAGAAGAAAAACGGAGCAGGGGGGCGGCTTTTCCAGAAAGGCAGAAGAGGGTATGTGGGGAAAGTACGGAGGAATGGGGCTCTGCCATGGGGCTGGGGATGGACAGGCAGGCAGAACTGGACCAACCCCACCTTGATTATCATGTGAAAGAACTGTGGGAAGCCTCCAAGGCAAGTTCAGCTAGGGTGGTGGCGTGGTCATACTGTTTTGTCGGTGGTGCTGTGGATGATTTCCACCCATCTGTCAGGGTGCTAGATGTATGTAGCAAGTGTGAAATCCATTTTATACCTCCACCCATCAGTTCCCATTCTGGGCACCCCCAGGATTGTGGGGAAAAAAGCAAAGCAAGCTAAGGTTATATGCTCCAACACGCCTGCCAGGACGACCCCTAAGCAACAATCCTGATGTCCCCTCCCCTCTCCTGGGCACCTCCCTTCTGCAATCCCCAACCTCCATGTGCCATGCCCGGGGCAAGCTGGCCAGCCCTGGCCCAGGGCCACTCTCTCACCTGAGCCCACGGCCAAGTCATTCTGGGTCTTAGTCAATCAGGAGTAGCTCGCGTCATAGGCCCACACCACAATACCAGGAAACTTTGCATTTCTTTACTTTAAAGTCCTGGTATGTGTCATGAAACCCAAGAAATCTGAGTTAGCAACAAACATCAGAAATCCAGTGCTAGCTCAGAGGACACCCCAGGTGTCTAGAGCCCTTGGGGAACTTGCTGAGCTTGGCAGACAAGTTTTCAAATGGAGACCTTATGCTTAGGAGCGGGGAACGATTTTTATTCTAACCATCGGGGTTAAAAAAGTTACAAAATGCATTCCTTGTTCATCTACTTTCTTGAACAAAGGGCAGGGTCCACAAACGATGGCTTGCGGTCAGCCCTGTACTGTGCCGCAGTTCATCAGATATTTACGGACGCTCTGGCCGTGATAGGCAAGGCACTAGGCGGTGGGGCGCCGGGCACACCCCCCAAGACGCTGTAGGACACACTCCCGGGCACTGGGCCGGCTGCTCGCAGACTGCAATGCTTCTTTACCTCTTCTGGGCATGACATGTCACCATTTCCTGGCCTACTTCCTCCCATCCAGGTGGCCAGGGATCCCTTCTTCCTAGATTTGTCTACAGGAGTCCCCTCCTTTCAGATTTACTGCTGCTAATCTACTGTGGGCTGAGAAACCAGATCACCAAACGGGTGAGAACTGTCTACAGCATGGGACGCGATGAGCACTGGGTGTTCTAAGGGACTGAGACATCATGGAACACAACATCTGAAACAAATGGTGTACTCCATGTTGGCTAATTGAATTGAAATTAAAAAAAAAAAAATTGTCCCTCTACAGTAAGATTAAATAAATACTAGGGGAGAAGTCCGAGTGCTCCTCAGTCCATGACAGTATTGTTGGTGAGTGTGGGGTCTTTGGGACATCCAGTCCAGCTTGCAGAGACCGTCAGGGGCCTGCCATGGGGAAGAGTGCAGGTCCAGCTGCCAGGCCGGGCCCGGTTCAGATCCCAGCCGTGTGCTCTTACGTGAGTCACCTGTAAAGATCCTCTGTCTCAGTTAATGCACCTAAAATGCAGCTCTTCCTGCTAGGGTGGACAGAAAGATTGAAGAAGATACTGCCCAGGACCAGGCACACAGAAGGCTCTTAAGAAATATTAGCTGCTATTGCTATTATCGTCACCATCAACCGGGCTCTAATATGTCATGCCAACAGGATATGGCTTCATCAGTGCCTGCCACAGCCAACTTCCCCTAACCACAGACCCCTGTTCCAGGAAGCAACTTCAGGCTGTTCTCTGCAAAAGGATGGCCAACTAAATCAAGAGCGGCAGACTGGCAGGGCAATCTTTTAACTGATGAGACCACCACCATCCCCAAGATGTGTTCTGTGAATGGCTCCCCCCCAGAAGGAGTAACGGTGGCCAGTAAAGTCAATCAGGCTGGGTGCCTCCAGGGCCCCGACAGGAGTGGTCAGAAAAGACTGGGCAGGGGGCGCCTGGGTGGCTCAGATGGTTAAGCGTCTGCCTTCGGTTCAGGTCATGATCCCAGCGTCCTGGGATCGAGCCCCGCATCAGGCTTCCTGCTCAGCGGGGAGCCTGCTTCTCCCTCTCCCTCTGCCTCTCTCCCTGCTCATGCTCTCTCCCTCTCTCTCTCATTCTCTCTGTATCTCTGTGTCTCAAATGAATAAATAAAAAAATCTTAAAAAAAAAAAAAAAAGAAAAGACTGGGCAGTAGCTGGTAGACACGCACAGGGACAGTGGTGCCAGTCAAGGGAGATATGAAGGCCCAGAGTGGGAAGAAAGGTATTGTGCTGAGTTTTGAGAACCTGCTGGGGCACTTCCAGATCAGTGTTCTGTTCCACGTCTCCTCAAATAAATCCTGTGACTTCAAGTGGCCTGAGTAATTTTCTGCTTTTTGTCACCTGGGGGCCTGCCGAGAAACAGCCCAGGGAGGATACCGATGAGCTGAGCTCCATTCATACAAGTCCCTCCCGATGTCACCCTCCACCGGTGAGGGTGCACAAGTCCACTGCAAAAACGGGAAGCTGCGTTCTTAGAGTAGCGAACCAGGGATCATGAAGGATACGGAGTCAGGGAAGTGCCTGACTGCCCCACAGGCCACCCTCTCCCTGCCCCAGGCCACCTGCAAGCTCCAACTTGAAGGCCCCTTGTAGATCTTTCCACAGCCGAGGGACACGAGAGCCCTGCTTCCCCGGTCCCAACCACAATTTCCCGGGGATTAGGCACCAAGGAAGAGAGGAACAGTTATTTCTGTGGCTTCGTTAAGAAGAGCCAAGTTATGAAATAAGCAAACCACTGTGGTTGACTACAAAAAAGCAGGAAGATGGTTTTTAATAATAACACCACCCTGTAGAACACATAGGCATTTATAAGGAATGTTCATACGCGCCACCTCATCACAACCCCTTCACGACCCTGTGAGGTGAGTGTCAGGATCTCCACTTGAGGATGTGGAAACTGAGGCAGAGGCTAAGCACCTCGTCCAGGAATCTGTGGGGGTCACTTCCTTCCTCGGCCCGGGGTCACAGGCTGTCTTCTAAAGGTTTTCCAAGAAGACTAGAGGGCACACAAAGCGAGGACGTGTATCCTGACACATGGCCCTTACTGCTCAGAGCAATGAGATGCGAAGCAAGCCCTGAACATAACGAAGCATAAACCATCTGTTTGCTGTGCTTCTGGTCTCGCTTTGTCAATCACTTAGACGAGTGCCTCCTTCGCACTTAAGAGTCCAGACCTTAACCTAACCGGATGCCCAGAGCTCAAGCGACCTGCCCCAACTCACCTCCCCTGCGCCATGGTGTCAGCAACCACTGGGAAAACAGAACCGGGGCTCTGATGAACAGTTAGCTGAGAGAATGACATCTCTGAGGGGTAGGCCTGCAGATTCCAAGGTCCCGGGGAAGGCCGCACCGTGTGAGGAGAAAGAAGGCTGAGGGGGCCTGCTCAAGAAGAGACTCACGGAGGTTTTTGGCTCAGGCAAAAAAAAAAACGAAACTTCAAAGGGAACAGAAGCTGTGGGAGCTTCAAAGACCCCCTGCAGGACCAGTTAACACCTACAAATGTTTATCTAAGCAGTCATTTAATGATGGCGACTTCACTAAATGGATGCTCAGCCTCACCTCAAAAAATAGCTGTTCCTCTCAGAAAGGCTGGGCTGGAGGGAGGGAGGGGGGAAGGGGGTAGGGGAAGTTCTGTGTTGTTCTCTGAGAGACCTAACTCAAGGCAAAGACAAACACCCAATACCCAAGTGACAGTCATCACAGACTTACTTATAATAATAAAAAAGCAATAAAGAATTATAAGAAGAACACTAAAAAAATCTTATTTATATAATAACAAAAATGAAAAATAAGAAACAACAAATTTCAGGGCGCCTGGGTGGCTCAGTTGGTTAAGCGACTGCCTTCAGCTCAGGTCATGATCCTGGAGTCCCAGGATGGAGTCCCGCATCAGGCTCCCTGCTCAGCGGGGAGTCCGCTTCTCCCTCTCATCCTCTTCCCTCTCACGCTCTCTGTCTCTCATTCTTTCTCTCTCAAATAAATAAATAAAATCTTTAAAAAAAAAACAACAAATTTCTTAAGAAAACGTAAATGGTTAAATAAACTATGGTACAAGCTATGGGTTCATAAAAAAAACCCATCCAGCCATTAAAATCCCATTTTAGTATTTTATTTTTTTTAAATCCTGTTTTAATATTTTAATGGGATTTCCCTATTTAGTAGAAGTGGAAAATGTTCTTGGATAATGTTAAGAAAAAAGCAACATGCAAAAATACATTCAAGTCTGACTTCAAACCCGACAGACTAGAACGGGAAGAAAGGTCAAGGGTGTGTGGTTCACGGCTACAGCCCCAGGTCCAATGCCTGTGTGTCTGACACAAACAAGGCACTTAAGGAAAATGTGTTGAATTCATTATTTACTTACAATTAATTAAGTGATAATTATCATATCTATACAAGGTACTTGGGTATGCAGAGGTAGAATGATATAATCATAAAGGCACAGATGTATGCTGTAACTGGCCAAGGACACCGAAGCTTAATCACAGTGGTTAGTTCTTCTAATAGGGAGTTCTTATCAAGGGGATTGGAGAAAAAATTTATTTTCACATTTGTACCTTCTCTCTTTTACCAATTTTTCACAAAGGCACGGTCTAACTTTTATAATTTTCTAATTACTATTTTGCCTTGGGGGGCTGGAAGATCTGGGAGAAGTGGGGTAAGGTGAGTTCCAGAAACCTGGCCCATTCTGTCAGAAATGGAATCTTCCATTGGGTTTCCCATTTCTACCGGAACATGCTGTTTACCTGTTTACCTAGGGCAACCTTCACTCCTGTCCTGTCTCACAGTTCACTTGCAACCAGAGGGGGGAAACCCTGCTCACGATCACGTGATCAGTGAGGGCAAAGTTCACACACAGTCCTTTTCCTTGCTTAGAAGAGCTCTAGGAGAGAACTAAAAGAATTTGCACAAAGTTATAACGGGAAGAATTTAAGGAGTTCAATGCTTAAATGTCAAAATTAGGGGCTACTGTGATCACATCTCTGAGCCAGATTTTTTTCTTGGGAAACATGTTATTTAAAAAGCAGTAGAAAGGGCGCCTGGGTGGCTCAGTTGGTTAAGCGACTGCCTTCGGCTCAGGTCATGATCCTGGAGTCCCTGGATCGAGTCCCGCATCGGGCTCCCTGCTCGGCGGGGAGCCTGCTTCTCCCTCTGACCCTCCCCCCTCTCATGTGCTCTCTGTCTCTCTCATTCTCTCTCTCTCAAATAAATAAATAAAATCTTTAAAAAAAAAAAAAAGCAGTAGAAAAAAAAAGATGATATACAAACACCTGAAACACACTAAACTCACTAATAACGTAAGAACAGGTGGAAATTTCATTCAATTCTTTAAGGCAGTAACATTTCGTAGAGGGAAAAAGAATGGACTCAGGAATCCAAGCGCCCCCGTTAGAACACCACCATTTATTCACCAGCTATGTGACTCTGGGCTCCTTCCTTTACCCTCTCCAGGCCTGCACTCTAATCTGTAAAATGGGGATTTAACCCACCTCACGCTGTTGTTGAAAGGCTGAGATGAGCTAATAAAGGTAAATGCAAATCACAGGCACTCAACAGATCTTCCACTTTTGAGGGAGTCCCTGTTCAGTCGACAAACTTGGTCACAAGCGGAAGAGTTTCTAAGTAAAAGCCATCAGTCATTGAGCTCAGGGCAACACAAGCCCGCTGTCCGCGTGTGAACACGGAACGTGCTCAGGAGACTGCCGAAGCCAGTGACCACCTAGCCTGACCTGGTTAACTCTCGGGGTGGCGGCAGGCCTCAGTGAGAATGAGAGGACTGGATGAAAAGGCTGGGCTTGTGGCCTCAGTTCAGCCACTTCCAAAGCTGTGCCCCCTTAGACACACCACCTCGCCACAGCTGGTCTCAGTCTACACACCTGTCAAATGGCCTCGCAAGACACCCTGCAGCCAGGACGTATCAAGTGCAGCCTCTGGAGTGATATTAGTATACTCAAGGTCATTTTCTAGCAGTGTTCTGGGAGGCAGAGCTACAGGCCTTCAGACAAAGACAACAATCGCCACCTGAGGGTGTGACAACTCCCCTTCTGCCAAGTGTGTGTCACCTAGAGCTGCTGGTACAGTCAGGGGGACCAACAGTGGCCTCCCCTTGCAGGGCCTGTCCAAGCCTTATTAGCAAGCCATTCGCTCTATGACGAAATTCTAGCTTAGGTCAGATTCTACTCTAAACCAAGTCGTTTGTTGACCTGGACTCAACCAATATGTAAATGTCCCCAGAGGTGGAGCCCCCAGCACCCCTACCTTTATTTGGGGGATTCCCTGGAAATGAGGCTCCCAGATCCTCTCCAGAAAGCAAGTTCAGATGGAGGTTAAGAAAGGGGTAGCAGAGAGAACTAGAACCTGAGTGCAAGAAGACACACTTGCCAATTTCATAATTCTGCATAATGCATAATGGTCCCTATCTTTCTTTTTAAACTGTGCTTGTATGGTTTATTTTAGAAATGCTTTTGTGCTATCATACAACTGTAGGGGGAGAGGCACTCATATTTTACATTTAAAACCTAAGAAGCACAATTTCCACCTTTCATTTTAGAGGAGGAAAACATTCACCTTAAGGTTCACTGCTGGATCATGAACTTGCTCAAGGAGTCTGTTAATATAGTTTGGGATGGTGGGAAATAAACAAATAATCATTTACAATTATTACTTGGGCACATTTCCTTTTTCTATGAACATATCTGTATTCAACTTATCATTCGGTTAATTCATAGTCTGGTCCCTAAATCCCTTAGGGCCAAATTGAAAGGTCCAAAAACCTCCTACTTTGACTAAACAGCTCCAGGGACCAACACCTTCGTTAGCAATGAAAAGCAGAAGGTAGGCCCTAGAGCAAGAATTTGAAAGTCTGAGGATGTGGCTGTGTATCAGCCCCTTAAATTCTATGACAAATGGTACACGTATGTCATTTTTGGTTGTTTTTTTTTTTTCTTTCCAAGTTTGTCCAAGGTCTTCCTCAGCTCCCCAAAGGATTCCAAGAGAAATCCCCCAAGAAACAGCATCAGTAAGGATCTCCTAGCCGCTGGAGAGCTTTCAAGTGCATCTGCAATTGAAGATGGAACACTGTATGTCAAGAGGGAAAATTCAGAAGGCCTGCATCCTAGGGCTACCCACCCCTGCCACTAACCAGTTTTTTAACCTTAAGCAAGTCCCTCAAACATTCTATCCCTCCGTTTCCACATCTGTAAAATGAAGATCCTGGAAGCTGGATGATCACTTAGCTTCAGGACTCTTAAAAATACCAAGATTGTGAGGCAGAGTTTCAGCAAACACAGGAAAAGACATCAAAAAGGCCTGCACAAAATCCTGCCTGTTCCCAAAAGAGCTGCTTAAAATACTCACCACTGCCTTCCTTGGAGGGGTCAAAGATAGAAGCCACCTCTCATTTCCTTTTTTTCTCCTATTTCAGAAAGCCAAATTTGAAGCTTCGCAATAATGCCCCTTGAAGGGATTTGAACTATGAAGTTCATGCAAAAAAAAATATAGTAGCTCTGTAAGGATGCATAAGAAGCTCAAAGGAGTCAAACAGAATTTCTCTAAAGCCTCATTCCAAATCATGTAATCACTGCAGCACCTTATTTTAGCCAGTCTCACCTACATCTGTTAATATGTGCAACTGATGAAAATTAATTATGGGTGTCATGAAAATGGATGTTTTAATATAATCCTGGAAGTCTGGCTCAAAACTATTGCTGTTAGAAGAGAAAAGTATTTCCCCTCACACCGTGCAGCTCTTTTATACTTTCAGTAATAAATGTCTGATTTTCACAAAAGTGCAGGTGAGATGGAAGTCCTCAACCACTTAGCACGACTTCCTCATCATCACATAAGGCTAAATTTCACTAAGGGCAACTGTTTTTTTTTTTTTTCTGTTGGTACACCTGTGTATATTCTGTAGGACCCTAACTAGGCTGTGGTACCATAAATCGTCAACCTAATTATCAGACCTCGTAAGTCCAAAGCAAACTTACATTGTGGGCTGCTGGTGGCAGCAAATTAAACTGAAGGCTTTTCATAGGCACCTGCTAATGAAGAGAAGTGGACGAAAACTGACCGTGTTTTTACAAGCCATTACCAAATGGATGCGTACAGCGCCCCTAAAGGACTTGAAAACCCATTCCACAAAAGGATAAACTAACATCTGGGGTAACAAATCAAAAGTCTCACGATGAGTCAAGTATGACAAGTCAGACTTACATGACCTGTACAGACCTAACTTCAAGAGCACTTCCTTCTCTAAGACCCTGAAGAGAGAGATTAGCACCAGACTGGAGTTCTGCATCTCACATCCTCGAGACTCACTTCCAGAACACAGCAAACAGGGTGGAAAGGAATTGTTGGTTCTGAACAGAGCACGCAGTTGCTCGCTACGCATGAGCACTGTCACTGTGTTTCCAGGCTCAGTCTTCATCTTCATGTGCTTCAAAGTCAACAGTAAAAGGCAATCATGTTTGCAAGTACCGTTTTTCAATGATCACAGGTTCTGATAACTCAAGGAGAGGAATGAGTTAAAACTCCAGGTAGACCAGGCTAATGAACATGAACGTTCTACAGCACCATCCCGTCCCACTGAACAAGGTTAGAGCTGGAAAGTGTGCAAAAGGGGAACATGAAAAACATCCAGAAGTGACTCTGCTGGAGAAATCCCTGCTCGGGAGAAAGCGCAAACTTGGCTTTCCTAACTAAATGCCACTTTCCAGATGAGACCCAATCCGGAGGGCTGGACCCCTTGTGGTCTTTAAACCCAAAACAAGAGCGTGGGTGTCAGATTTCCTGGCCCAATCCCAAAGAGGTCAAAAATTAGTTAGATTTAACTGGCAAAAATTAGAGGTTCTACGAAACCAGCCCCTCCTTCCTTCATTGCCAAGCTCTAGGAAAAGCTTCAGCAGGGAATGTGGAGATAAAATATTTATTTGGGGAATAAGAGGGTAAAAAAAGATGACTGTCTTATGGGATCGAGGGTGTTTCCCGAATAAATGTATCATTCAGATTTCCTAAGCTGAGAACTCAGCTCCAGCTCCTTTAGGAGAATGAGGACCACCGCGATCCTTCCACAAAATTCGGTGAGACTGCTTTAGAAGACACCAAAAGGTTAGACTTCATCTGGAGTTACTCCAGCATAAACCAGACAAAGGAATTCCTGAAAGGCTATAAGCATTTTTTTCTTACAAGCACCCACAGGAATAGGTCAATGTAAATGTCGTGTAAACAAAGCAGTTTATTACTAACCATAGTTTGTTTCTCTTGTGAGAAAATTTTAATCCATTGCAACTACACCCAACATTCACACGTAACTACCCCGAAGAAGAGTAAAATATGGATTCATAATTGACCCTAGCCTCGGGTTTTCTTATGCTTGGAAGGCAAGGGGTGTTGGGGGTTGGGGAATCCGAGGGTTTGATACTTTCTCCTTCGGTGTCTGTGATCCAGTATAGGAGGACTTTAATTTCCCTTCCAATCACTCCTACAGAGGCCCGAGTGTCTGAGGAAATCCACAGACAACAATCAAACCTTTCATTTTAGGGTTGCCTTCCCACTATAGCCCTTCCTGTGCCAATCAGGTTTGCGAAGCGTTTCCCCTGTTCTGCATTTCATGAATCAACTGCAAAATCTGCCAACCTCTGCCAGTTCCTCTTGTACTCAGCTGAGAGGTTCCCCCTTCCCTCCCTGGGTAGCACAAGGCTGCTCTGGTTTTTAACTGGCGTAACGTGGAAATGCACTGTAGGAGCTCACTAACTCTTTCACAGCCAGCTACAAGTGAGAGTCTGGGGCTCCGACCCCATCTACTCGGAAACTGACCCGCCAAGCTCAGGTTAAAGCAGATTTGTAGAAACTAGCTTTGACCCCAAATCCTGTGTCAGTGACTGTCACTGGAGGGAAAAGGAAGAGAAAGAAAGGCTACAAAGTATCCGACTCAGTTACTTAGCAACTGGACAAAACTAGCCTCACTACAGAGGGTAAGGAGGCATCTCACGCCCATTCAAAGAGTAACAGTCTCCGATTGACATGCAAATAATAAAGACAAAAGGGAAAGGGAAATCTAAATTAGCAACTGGAGTTTACAGCAAGTGGGGCTGGGGCCCAGATTTTAAAAACAGCTTCTCCCTAGGAAGGAGATAGGATACAAACATACAAACACATATACATGAATGAATGAATGCGTGAATGAATGAGTGAGTGAGTGAATGAATGAATGAATGAATGGAAGAAAGATCACAGGCCCGGATCAGCTTAAGGTCTCCCTTCGCAAAAGTCAATGCCATGGAAGGTAGGGAGAAGCCAGGCACAGAAAGTTCAGTAGCGTAAATTAAAACACTTCCACCACTAACGTAAATTTAAGGTGTACAGAAATCTGACAACTGGAGGCTGCGAAATTCCCGGGAAAGCAGTACCCCTACTCGTGAGAAAAGCAAATAAAGCATCAACCTTGGAGGGGGGTGGGGAGGTCTCCAGACTGTGGGTGGATTCAGAGCCTCTTCGGGGTCCCTAGACCTCCTCACAGACACCCTCCCTCACCCACTGGTGAAGCACGGTTTCCAAACTTGGCTCAAACCCACGCCTTTCACAGAAGACACATGGCCCTGAAGGATTTCCAAGCCAGAGGGAGACACGGTCGCCTACTTGGCCCAGGAAAGTGCTCCGGGCTTCTCCGTTTGCCCAAGGAGCTCAAGCTCTCGGTCCCCAGCTCCTAGCCACGGGCCTGAACCAGGCTGCTCAGTCCCAGGCTCCCTCCAAGCCGGAGGGGAAGAGGCCGGAGGGCCCCTCTGCCCCACCCCATCCCCCAACCTCACACCTGGCTGAGGTGGGCAGGGCCCCTGGCGGACCGGCAGAGGCCTGACAGCGGAGCCACTTACTTCTCATACTCGGTGTTGTCTCTGTCACAGCGAGAATCCTTGTGCTTTTGCCAGTCTTTGCCGTGCTTGCAGGTGGTGAGGAGCACCACGTCCTCTCCGTTATGGACGTGATATAAGGCATTCCTGGTGTCCGACCCTATCCCTGTCAGGTACCTCTTCCCCTTGAATACCAGCATATACTTCCTGAGAGGAGGGATGGTGTTAAACTTCAAAAACCCCCTCTCCCCTCCTGTCCTCGGATGATCCTTAGAAAAGAGGGGAATGGAAACATCAAAGTTGGGTCGGAAGTTTTCAGTACTGATGCTGGCTTTGGCCAGCATCGCCTGGCCGATGTCAAACCCCACGTCCTCGGTGTAGTCAGGCCAAGTGCCGGAATATAAATTAAAAATTAAATGGTTCCTACCATTGTTCCACAAGTGGAGACTCTGCACTTTGGATCTCAAATTGTGCACATACTGAGGTGACAACTGGTCTCTGTCTAAAGTATCCAGACTCAGGACAAAGAGGCACGCCTGGCTGGGGTCCGAGGTGTAGAACCTGGAGCCCTCGATGGCCGCTAGAATGTTTTGGTAACTTTCGGCGATTTTCTCCCCTTTTTGCTGCGGGTACACGTAGACTTTGAAGCCGTTTTTCTTGCAAAGGGTGAAATCGAAGCAGGACTCCATGCGGCACTTCTTGCCTTTGTAGATGCTCGAGTTGGCGTCTCGCTTCTGCCGGGGGGATATGTGCACGCTGGAATCCTCGTTTTCCAATTGATCCCAAGGAACGAAGGGGCGCAGAGCGTCCGGGAAGCGGGGCCAGAAATGATCCGGACTCGGGTGGTGCAAGCCATTCCGACCGCTGTGCTCTTCTCTCCGGCTGTGGCTCCTTGATGCCCTAAACTGCAAGCCTCCGAAATAAAACAAAAGGGCGAGACAAGAGCCAGCTGAGAGCAGGATGAAATAGCGTTTTTTGGCCTGCATGTGTCCTGCCTGGGTCAAGAGGGTTGTAAATAAACACGAGGATCACCCAAGTTTCCCAATCAACACTTTCAGCTCCAGTCCGCCATCTTCCCGCCTGTAAAGACTTCAAACTCTCCGCTCCCACCTTCTCTGGATGCCTTTCCCCAAGCCGTGGACTGATCCAGCGCATGTGGGCGATTTCTTTAACTTTCTCCCCTTCGGTCTTTCATCTTTGGCTTGCACAATGGACGGGAGAAAGCGGGGCTGAATATTTCTCACCCAGGGCGGGCGACCAGCGGACTGTAATTTTCTTGCATGCAACAAGACGGAGGTAAAGAAAGAGAGGGGGGAAAAAAAGCTCCCGATGCCCAATCAATGGCAAGGCGAAGTGATTTCCTTGCCTCTCGGATTCCTCTCGGCAGCGTGGAAAACGAGCCCCGGGAAAGCAACTTCAACTCAGCCACACTCCCGTGCAGAGCACTCCGGTTCCAACAAGTCAGCCGATCCCCGGGTTCAGCCGGCTAGTGCATCTTGCAGCTGGGGCGCCGTAACCTCACAAATCCCTGCATCTCTCTTTATTCCCTTCTGCAGCGGCTCCAAGACTCCGGCGGTGTTTACTCCTGCGCTCGCGGGGCCGGCCCCCGGGACGCGCGGCGGCCCGGCTGGAGGCGGCGGCGGCGGCGCTGGGTGACGGCGGCGGCGCGTCCTCCCCGCGGGCAGTGCCGGCCCCGAGCGGCGCTTCGCAGGCCCCCGCGCGATCGCCGCCGACCGCCGCGTTCGGTCGCCGAATGTTACCCGGTTCTGAATGTTACACTTACACATTCCATTCCCGACACGACAGCGCTGACCTCATCCATCCACGCAGCCCGCGCTGCCATTGGCCGAGCGTCACGTCCGGGGGGGGCGGTGCTTCCGCTGCGCCCATTCATAACCCCCGGCCGCCGGTCGAGGCGCCGGCGCGGCGCGGGGCCGCGGGGGCGCGGGGGG